>NC_034199.2:46425337-46460337 GCF_002021735.2 Oncorhynchus kisutch
GCTTACTTGCAAGCCCTTCACCAACAGTGCAGTTCAGGAAGAGTTTAGAAAATATTTACCGACTAGACTAAAGTAAAAAAAAATAATAATAAAAAGTAACACAATAAGAATAACAATAACGAGGCTATATACAGGGGCCACCGGTACCGAGTCAGTGTGCAGGGGTACAGGCTAGTTGAGGTAAATTGTCTTATGGCTCTGGCATTTATGGCTTGGGGGTAGAAGCTGTTGAGGAGCCTTTGGGTCCTAGACTTGGCGCTCCGGTATCGCTTGCCGTGCGGTAGCAGAGAAAACAGTCAATAACTTGGGTGACTGGAGTCATTGACAATTTTATGGCCTTTTATGGGCGTTCCTCTTCTGCCTATTACTGTAGGTCCTATATGGCAGGAAGCTTGGCCCCAGTGATGTACTGGGCCGTACACACTACCCTCTGTAGAGCCTTACGGTCAGATGCCGAGCAGTTGCCATACCAGGCGGTGATGCAACCGGTCAGGATGCTCTCGATGGTGCAGCAGTAGAAACTTTTGAGGATCTGGGGACCCATGCAAATTCTTTTCAGTCTCCCGAGGGGGTAAAGGTGTTGTTGTGCCTCTCTTCACGACTGTCTTGGTGTGTTTGGACCATGTTAGTTTGTTGGTGATGTGGACACCAAGGAACATGAAACTCTCAACCTGCTCAACCTGCTCCACTACAGCCCCGTCGATGTTAATGTGAGCCATTACCAGCCTTTCAAAACACTTCATGGCTACCAATGTGAGTGCTACGGGGCGGTAATCATTTAGACAGGCTACCTTCACTTCCTTGGGCACAGGGACTATGGTGGTCTGCTTGAAACATGTAGGTATTACAGACTGGGTCAGGGAGAGGTTGAAAATGTCTGTGAAGACACTTGACAGTTGGTCCGTGCTATGAGTGCACGTCCTGGTAATCCGTATGGCAAATTGCTCCCTTTTTCACTATATAGTGCACTAATTTTGACCAGGGCCATTATCAAAAGTAGTGCACTACAAATTAAATAGGGTGCCATTTGGCACTTAGTCCACGCTCACTCGGTAGCCTGTTTCTCGCTCACGTAATTTCAATATTATTCCTGATGTTTTTTCAGGTGGTTATCTGGCGGCAGCTGCCACGTACTGTCGGTCTGAAATCACAGAGGATATTAATGTTGCCTGAAATTAAATAATAATATTGTACCAGCTGTATAAATACTTCCTGATGAATCTCTTTCTCTTCTGCAGTGCACTACTTTGACCAGAGCCCTTTGTGCAGGGAATGTAGGGATGCATTCTGGGATGCAAAAGTGGATTTCTGCTGACACAGTACCAGTGGAGCTTTATTTCTCTCTGGCTGCGTTAAAGAAGAGAAATGATGAGACCGATTGATATTGTGCGTCTAGCTACAGCTCAAGCTGGCCCTGACGGGGAGAAGAAATTATTCAACTTCAGCAGAATCTCTTTCTCTTCCCTCATTTCTTCATTATCTTGTTTTTCTCGTGTAGCTTCATCATTTATTCAGAAGAGAATTTGATCAGTTGGAGTTGCATCTGAAAACCCCAAAGAAAGACATTTGCGCTGGTGAAGTGATTTACAAGATTTCAAGTTTTTTTGTTGTGCTTTCCAAGCTTTCAAGTAGAGGGCTAAATTCTTGGCGGGATGCCCGCGGGACCTGCGGTCAGGACAGAGATCATTGATGTGGTCAGCATTTGTTTTCATGCTACGGTTGGGATCGGGCGTTGACACAGACAACTTTATGATAAAAATATTTTGAGTTGTCCCTCGGATTATCGAAAGCATCTTTCTGTGTTTTTTGTGTTCATTAACCTTCCTGTTTGTATTAAAAACACATCATTTGCTGCATTATTCACACACTCTCAGAATGCACTGCTTCAAGTTAAGGAGCCTCCCTCTCCTCTCCTGGTTGGGGGTTCCAGATCAGGATTGTACTAGTATATGTGAGGTCTCAATGAAATAGAGTAGGTTGCCTATGCTAGGACGGAGAATCACGTGACGGTTATCTTTTCAAGGAAATGTTATTAATGATGCGATTATAATTTACTATGTTGAAATATCTTGATTATGGAAAGAATTGGAGTCTCAACCAAGGTGAAACAACAACAAAAAATACAAAAAATGTGATCATCATTGAAAAAGAAAAAGCTTCCATGGTGAGCGATCACTGAGCCTTTTCATGGTGAGCGATCACTGAGCCTTTTCATGGTGAGCGATCACTGAGCCTTTTCATGGTGAGCGATCACTGAGCCTTTTCATGGTGAGCGATCACTGAGCCTTTTCATGGTGAGCGATCACTGAGCCTTTTCATGGTGAGCGATCACTGAGCCTTTTCATGGTGAGCGATCACTGAGCCTTTTCATGGTGAGCGATCACTGAGCCTTTTCATGGTGAGCGATCAATAAGCCTTTTCATGGTGAGCGATCAATAAGCCTTTTCATGGTGAGCGATCAATAAGCCTTTTCATGGTGAGCGATCAATAAGCCTTTTCATTTTTTCAGTAAATATTGATTACCAATTCATTTATGTGTCTCCGCCTGCAAATCGTCCTCCTAAAAGGTGTGTATGTAGGTAGGTGCTGTATCCTATATGCAAAAAGTAGCCCAAGAGAAAGTGCAAGCTCTCATCATTATTGCTGCTTCCAGTTCGGTCGCCTTAGGTGCTAGGATCAGGTGTGGTCTCCGTTTAATAACGTAGGATATAGCCTGGAGGAGAAGCAATGGACAGTTATCATGCAAAGCAAATGTACTTCCTATATAGGATTAGGTTGTAGTTTATAGCCTATTGGCTGATATAGCCTAAATAATACTGCTAGCCTATATAATGGGCCACGTTTACAGTGTTACCTACAAATAAATATTTGATCAGTCATATTTGTCTCCGTTTGAAACGTATCAAGAGGCCATGCTGGGACTCTCTCCAACTTTACTCTCTTTTAAAAACTATGTCTATTGTCTATATATACAGTGGGGCAAAACAGTATATGTGAGTATGTGCCAGCACCAGGTAGCAAAAGCTTTCCTCTTATGTGCGAATGAAGTAAGTTCCGAAAAACTGAAAGCATGCATCTTATAAAGAGTTTTCAGATAAAAACTTCATATGTCTGAACTCAGAATCAAGTAGTCTTCGCAAAAATAACATTTATTTTGATCGACGATTTTCTGCACTTATCAAAAGGCCCATCAGTAGTCTGATTTCAGATGTGTCCCATGTAAACAAGATTATTAGGGAAATCATTATTCTTGCAAAGCATGTAAACATTTTAAACAAACTATTATATTTACCTGACTATTCACAATAATCACATTCTTGTGTGCATGTAACCGTGCTCAGTGTCCGGAATGTGTTTCATAAAACACTCGTTCTACAATATCTTGCTGTGAAAGTAGCTTTCGACTTGAAGTTCTATCCCTTCATGTAAATGTAAATACATTCTAATGTGGAAACCACAGCAACAACTGCGAATTGAATCCCCGATCTTCAGTCAGCTCAGCTGTAAACGCAATATTCTATAACTCGTCTCGTTTCTCCTCATGTCCGCTGTTAGATCTTTCCCGGGGGACAAATCCCAGAGCTAATGATATCCCCACAATAAATCAAATCAAATTGTATTTGTCACATACACATGGTTAACGCGAGTGTAGCGAAATGCTTGTGCTTCTAGTTCCGACCGTGCAGTAATATCTAACAAGTAATCTAACCTAACAATTTCACAATAACTACCTTATACACACAAGTGTAAAAGGAATGAATATGAATATGTACATGAAACAACAGGTGTAGGCTACGTGTGTGACGTTTGCACAAACATGGCCAGCTTGAGTGTAGATACATTTATCAACAAAACATTGATGAGTGTCTTTCTTTTACAAAGACAAAACATTTTATTCTGTAAATAAGCTATCATATTGATTTGCTTATAAAGACAGTATGCCTACACTTTACCTAGCAAATTAAAGTATGTTGTGTGTAGAGTACAGCCACAGATAGAACAAGGAGCAAATATGGTACAATTGCAGCTGTCCCACAACTAGCATGGCCTTCGGCTGTCCCACAACTAGCATGGCCTTCAGCTGTCCCACAACTAGCATGGCCTTCGGCTGTCCCACAACTAGCATGGCCTTCAGCTGTCCCACAACTAGCATGGCCTTCAGCTGTCCCACAACTAGCATGGCCTTCAGCTGTCCCAGAACTGGCATGGCCTTCAGCTGTCCCACAACTAGCATGGCCTTTAGCTGTCCCACAACTAGAATGGCCTTCAGCTGTCCCAGAACTTGCATGGCCTTCAGCTGTCCCACAACTAGCATGGCCTTCAGCTGTCCCAGAACTAGCATGGCCTTCAACTGTCCCAGAACTAGCATGGCCTTCTGAGGTTCTGTCTTCAAGTCTCCAGTGGCTGATGAAGTCCCTTCCATCTATGTAATGTATTCCAGGTAATGGACAGATGCAGTCAGATGACAGGAGGGGTGGAGTCTATGACACTGCATCCTGGATATAACAGGAGGGGTGGAGTCTATGACACTGCATCCTGGATATGACAGGAGGGGTGGAGTCTATAACACTGCATCCTGGATATGACAGGAGGGGTGGAGTCTATGACACTGCATCCTGGATATGACAGGAGGGGTGGAGTCTATAACACTGCATCCTGGATATGACAGGAGGGGTGGAGTCTATGACACTGCATCCTGGATATGACAGGAGGGGTGGAGTCTATAACACTGCATCCTGGATATGACAGGAGGGGTGGAGTCTATGACACTGCATCCTGGATATGACAGGAGTGGTGGAGTCTATGACACTGCATCCTGGATATGACAGGAGGGGTGGAGTCTATGACACTGCATCCTGGGGGCGACAGCGTAGCCTAGTGGTTAGAGCATTGGACTAGTAACCGGAAGGTTGCAAGTTCAAACCCCCAAGCTGACAAGATACAAATCTGTCGTTCTGCCCCTGAACAGGCAGTTAACCCACTGTTCCTAGGCCGCCATTGAAAATAAGAATTTGTTCTTAACTGACTTGCCTAGTTAAATAAAGATCAAATAAATAAAAATATGACAGGAGGGTTGGAGTCTATGACACTGCATCCTGGATATGAGAGTTGGCCTCATGGGTCCAGCAGGCAGAGTTCAACAACTCCAGACAGAGTTCAACAACTCCAGACAGAGTTCAATAACTGCAGGTAGAGTTCAATAACTCAGTGTTCAGTAACTCCAGGCAGAGTTCAATAACTCCAGGTAGACTTCAATAACTGCAGGTAGAGTTTAATAACTGCTCCATAACTGCAGGTAGAGTTCAATAACTCCAGGCAGAGTTAAATAACTCCAGGCAGAGTTCAATAACTCCAGGCAGATGTGAGATGCAGGAAGATGGAACTCTTCTCTTACCTCTCTGTAGCTACTGACCTAGCTTCCTCCAGGAGGCCAGCAGCCTACAGACTAATATGATATGAGTGCAAATTTGCTGAACTTTTGTAGAGATTCTCAACAAAGTGTTTTGATATCTATCAATATTGTATTGTACATCAATACAGATACTGTAGCTATCAGCATGTTATCTGCTGGTACATCAATACAGATACTGTAGCTATCAGCATGTTATCTGCTGGTACATCAATACAGATACTGTAGCTATCAGCATGTTATCTGCTGGTACATCAATACAGATACTGTAGCTATCAGCATGTTATCTGCTGGTACATCAATACAGATACTGTAGCTATCAGCATGTTATCTGCTGGTACATCAATACAGATACTGTAGCTATCAGCATGTTATCTGCTGGTACATCAATACAGATACTGTAGCTATCAGCATGTTATCTGCTGGTACATCAATACAGATACTGTAGCTATCAGCATGTTATCTGCTGGTACATCAATACAGATACTGTAGCTATCAGCATGTTATCTGCTGGTACATCAATACAGATACTGTAGCTATCAGCATGTTATCTGCTGGTACATCAATACAGATACTGTAGCTATCAGCATGTTATCTGCTGGTACATCAATACAGATACTGTAGCTATCAGCATGTTATCTGCTGGTACATCAATACAGATACTGTAGCTATCAGCATGTTATCTGCTGGTACATCAATACAGATACTGTAGCTATCAGCATGTTATCTGCTGGTACATCAATACAGATACTGTAGCTATCAGCATGTTATCTGCTGGTACATCAATACAGATACTGTAGCTATCAGCATGTTATCTGCTGGTACATCAATACAGATACTGTAGCTATCAGCATGTTATCTGCTGGTACATCAATACAGATACTGTAGCTATCAGCATGTTATCTGCTGGTACATCAATACAGATACTGTAGCTATCAGCATGTTATCTGCTGGTACATCAATACAGATACTGTAGCTATCAGCATGTTATCTGCTGGTACATCAATACAGATACTGTAGCTATCAGCATGTTATCTGCTGGTACATCAATACAGATACTGTAGCTATCAGCATGTTATCTGCTGGTACATCAATACAGATACTGTAGCTATCAGCATGTTATCTGCTGGTACATCAATACAGATACTGTAGCTATCAGCATGTTATCTGCTGGTACATCAATACAGATACTGTAGCTATCAGCATGTTATCTGCTGGTACATCAATACAGATACTGTAGCTATCAGCATGTTATCTGCTGGTACATCAATACAGATACTGTAGCTATCAGCATGTTATCTGCTGGTACATCAATACAGATACTGTAGCTATCAGCATGTTATCTGCTGGTACATCAATACAGATACTGTAGCTATCAGCATGTTATCTGCTGGTACATCAATACAGATACTGTAGCTATCAGCATGTTATCTGCTGGTACATCAATACAGATACTGTAGCTATCAGCATGTTATCTGCTGGTACATCAATACAGATACTGTAGCTATCAGCATGTTATCTGCTGGTACATCAATACAGATACTGTAGCTATCAGCATGTTATCTGCTGGTACATCAATACAGATACTGTAGCTATCAGCATGTTATCTGCTGGTAGATCAATACAGATACTGTAGCTATCAGCATGTTATCTGCTGGTACATCAATACAGATACTGTAGCTATCAGCATGTTATCTGCTTTGTACATCAATACAGATACTGTAGCTATCAGCATGTTATCTGCTGGTACATCAATACAGATACTGTAGCTATCAGCATGTTATCTGCTGGTACATCAATACAGATACTGTAGCTATCAGCATGTTATCTGCTGGTACATCAATACAGATACTGTAGCTATCAGCATGTTATCTGCTGGTACATCAATACAGATACTGTAGCTATCAGCATGTTATCTGCTGGTACATCAATACAGATACTGTAGCTATCAGCATGTTATCTGCTGGTACATCAATACAGATACTGTAGCTATCAGCATGTTATCTGCTGGTACATCAATACAGATACTGTAGCTATCAGCATGTTATCTGCTGGTACATCAATACAGATACTGTAGCTATCAGCATGTTATCTGCTGGTACATCAATACAGATACTGTAGCTATCAGCATGTTATCTGCTGGTACATCAATACAGATACTGTAGCTATCAGCATGTTATCTGCTGGTACATCAATACAGATACTGTAGCTATCAGCATGTTATCTGCTGGTACATCAATACAGATACTGTAGCTATCAGCATGTTATCTGCTGGTACATCAATACAGATACTGTAGCTATCAGCATGTTATCTGCTGGTACATCAATACAGATACTGTAGCTATCAGCATGTTATCTGCTGGTACATCAATACAGATACTGTAGCTATCAGCATGTTATCTGCTGGTACATCAATACAGATACTGTAGCTATCAGCATGTTATCTGCTGGTACATCAATACAGATACTGTAGCTATCAGCATGTTATCTGCTGGTACATCAATACAGATACTGTAGCTATCAGCATGTTATCTGCTGGTACATCAATACAGATACTGTAGCTATCAGCATGTTATCTGCTGGTACATCAATACAGATACTGTAGCTATCAGCATGTTATCTGCTGGTACATCAATACAGATACTGTAGCTATCAGCATGTTATCTGCTGGTACATCAATACAGATACTGTAGCTATCAGCATGTTATCTGCTGGTACATCAATACAGATACTGTAGCTATCAGCATGTTATCTGCTGGTACATCAATACAGATACTGTAGCTATCAGCATGTTATCTGCTGGTACATCAATACAGATACTGTAGCTATCAGCATGTTATCTGCTGGTACATCAATACAGATACTGTAGCTATCAGCATGTTATCTGCTGGTACATCAATACAGATACTGTAGCTATCAGCATGTTATCTGCTGGTACATCAATACAGATACTGTAGCTATCAGCATGTTATCTGCTGGTACATCAATACAGATACTGTAGCTATCAGCATGTTATCTGCTGGTACATCAATACAGATACTGTAGCTATCAGCATGTTATCTGCTGGTACATCAATACAGATACTGTAGCTATCAGCATGTTATCTGCTGGTACATCAATACAGATACTGTAGCTATCAGCATGTTATCTGCTGGTACATCAATACAGATACTGTAGCTATCAGCATGTTATCTGCTGGTACATCAATACAGATACTGTAGCTATCAGCATGTTATCTGCTGGTACATCAATACAGATACTGTAGCTATCAGCATGTTATCTGCTGGTACATCAATACAGATACTGTAGCTATCAGCATGTTATCTGCTGGTACATCAATACAGATACTGTAGCTATCAGCATGTTATCTGCTGGTACATCAATACAGATACTGTAGCTATCAGCATGTTATCTGCTGGTACATCAATACAGATACTGTAGCTATCAGCATGTTATCTGCTGGTACATCAATACAGATACTGTAGCTATCAGCATGTTATCTGCTGGTACATCAATACAGATACTGTAGCTATCAGCATGTTATCTGCTGGTACATCAATACAGATACTGTAGCTATCAGCATGTTATCTGCTGGTACATGTTAGTTATCTTCCCGTTGTATGGTGTCCCAAAGAGTACAAATAAGACAGTTCCCTGACATGTTAGAAGAGTCCACAGGATCTCTTTTTTACCCCTGAGTTCCTAGTTGTCTTAAAAGCACCGAATGCAACCAGCTGTGTAACTTTACGTTGATGATGTGTATTTGTAGCATATTAGCTCAAAAGACTAATTCTCAGGCTAGTACCATCCTTCATGAAATTGTTGCCCTAGACAATACACAATAGGCTTTTATGAGAACGGACAACTGTTTTCGTGTCCCGGAGGCATGCATTGAAATTTGTTGCTTTCTTGTGGCTTCCTTTTGGAAAATACTATGAATTAACAGACGTATTTTCAAATAGTTGTCAACATATTACATCACAGTAAGATGTTCACTGTATTACAAGGAACAATAGCAGGTCTATTTCTCTCTGGCAGCTGGCATATTCTGTCCATCCACCATTCAGCTGTGGAAACATGGCTGGTATATTCTGTCCATCCACCATTCAGCTGTGGAACATGGCTGGTATATTCTGTCCATCCACCATTCAGCTGTGGGAACATGGCTGGTATATTCTGTCCATCCACCATTCAGCTGTGGGAACATGGCTGGTATATTCTGTCCATCCATCATTCAGCTGTGGAACATGGCTGGTATATTCTGTCCATCCATCATTCAGATGTGGGAACATGGCTCTTATATTCTGTCCATCCACCATTCAGCTGTGGAACATGGCTGGTATATTCTGTCCATCCACCATTCAGATGTGGGAACATGATGGTTCTCAACACCCGACAACAGAAACAGTTGGCCGCTACCTTCCGAGGGATTGTTCGTGAGGAAATTACCTCTGCCTTCGACTTGCAATTCAAACCGATAAATTCATCTCTAGACATGCTCACTTCTATAGTGGATTCCTACTCAACTAAAATGGAAAGTTTGGAGACAGCAGCCGATGTGACAAGAGGGGTGACTCCCTGACCTGGAAACAGTGCAATCTAAACTAGAAGGTGGAAATCGATCTCCTAAAATAGAAAACTGAATCCCTCAAAAATCATTACCTTAAATTAAAATGTGTGGGTCACAGGACTTGAAACAGGTGTTGAAGCGGCCAACATCCTTCATGAATAATCCATTCTATGAACTGTTTGGGCAGAGTAGCTGGGTCCCATGGCAATAAAAAGCACCTCAACGGATCTCGGTGTATGAGTGTACAAGCCCACAGTTTTGAAGTGAGAAACGACAAATTGTTCCCCTTGAAGCGGGAATCCGGGGCTCTGACCTATGTGGTGAAGAGGATCAGCATCTACCCAGATCTGAGTGTTGAGCTAGAGCGAGGTGAGAGCTCAGCTAAGCAAGCTAAACCTGAGATGTTGCGTCATCTATCCGGCAAAACTCATCTTGACCTTCCAGAAGCAAAACAGGTTTTCCACTGCCAAGGAGGCTCAAGGGGATGAGCCAACAGATTTAGACTAACCCCAATTTGATAAAAAATAAATAAATAGTGTTTTAGTTGATAAAAGTGATCTAACAGAGGTAATTGGCAAATATTAACCACACCATCTATATTGCTTGTAATTGATAGAAGTCAATTATAATCAAGACATTGGTGGAATAATCATGTTTATCTTGAACAAATCAAAACTAAACCAGGTTTTCATCACTATTGATGTTTATTGGTTTTAACTGAACAAATTGAAAGGACATGTTTTACATACTGTGTTTTATGGAAATGATAAATGAGCCCAATTGAATACAAATTAAGGCCGATCTGCACACCACTTGAGGGACAGAGTTTTACTGTGTGTGTGTGTGTGTTGCAAATGTAATTCTTGCACTTGATTCATGTGTCCTGTGTCTTCCTGTCCTTCTTGGTTCCACACACATCGCAGCGCTTGTTCTTGTTGCTACCGGCTACAATCTAGATTGATGAAAACACTTATTTCAGGATTTTTACTCACATCTCACTCACTCACATACAGTTGAAGTCGGAAGTTTACATACACCTCTCAAAAAAACTCTGGTTGGTTTTTCTTTGGATTTTATCCTACCATATCTATTGTGTTATATTCTCCTACATATTCTCCTAAATTATTATTACATTATATTCTCCATCATTATTTTAACAGTTCTGAAAACATCAAAGTGTTTTCTTTCCAATGGTACCAATGATATGCATATCCTGGCTTCAGGGCCTGAGCAACAAGCAGGTTACTTTGGGCACGTCCTTCAGGCGTAAATTGAGAAGAAAAGGGGCCTAGCCCCTATCTGGAGCACAGATCTAATTGAATCTAAACCCCCCTTTAACCAAATCAAATCAAATCAAATTTATTTATATAGCCCTTCGTACATCAGCTGATATCTCAAAGTGCTGTACAGAAACCCAGCCTAAAACCCCAAACAGCAAGCAATGCAGGTGTAGAAGCACGGTGGCTAGGAAAAACTCCCTAGAAAGGCCAATACCTAGGAAGAAACCTAGAGAGGAACCAGGCTATGTGGGGTGGCCAGTCCTCTTCTGGCTGTGCCGGGTGGAGATTATAACAGAACATGGCCAAGATGTTCAAATGTTCATAAATGACCAGCATGGTCGAATAATAATAAGGCAGAACAGTTGAAACTAGAGCAGCAGCACAGTCAGGTGGAAGTTGAAACTGGAGCAGCAGCATGGCCAGGTGGACTGGGGACAGCAAGGAGTCATCATGTCAGGTAGTCCTGGGGCATGGTCCTAGGGCTCAGGTCCTCCGAGAGAGAGAAAGAAAGAGAGAAGGAGAGAATTAGAGAACGCACACTTAGATTCACACAGGACACCGAATAGGACAGGAGAAGTACTCCAGATATAACAAACTGACCCCAGCCCCCCGACACATAAACTACTGCAGCATAAATACTGGAGGCTGAGACAGGGACATAATATGAACAATATAACCTTAGCATCCCAAAATCGGAACCATCTGCAACTTGTACTCAGGGATGCAAGTAGAGGAAATGTAAATGCAAATGTAATAATAAATAGAACATAGTAAAAAACAAGAAACACGAAAAGCGTACAGACATGAAACAGAAACAGAAACAGAAACAGAAACAGAAACAATAATGCCTCTGGAAAAGAACCAAGGGGAGTGACAGATATAGGGGAGTCCAGGTGAATGTCATGAGGCTCAGGTCCTTCCATTGTTACGATAGTGTCAGGTGTGCGTGTCGTCGAGCACCGGAGAGGGGCATCGGGAGTTAATGTGACACCATCGGGAGTTAATATGACACCATCGGGAGTTAATGTGACACCATCGGGAGTTAATGTGACACCATCGGGAGTTAATGTGACACCATCGGGAGTTAATGTGACACCATCGGGAGTTAATGTGACACCATCGGGAGTTAATGTGACACCATCGGGAGTTAATGTGACACCATCGGGAGTTAATGTGACACCATCGGGAGTTAATTTGACACCATAGGGAGTTAATATGACACCATCGGGAGTTAATTTGACACCATCGGGAGTTAATGTGACACCATCGACTTATACATTTTCAGTTTGTTCACAGACTGTATTTAACACAAGGAAATGTTTTGAAATTGTTGCCAACTACCAATGATTCACTGTGTCCCCTAAATCAGGTTGACACATTCCTTCATATGATGTGGGAGTTAAATGCTTCTGGGGCAAAGTTCCAAAATTAATTTAGAAGTGTATTGTATTATGTTACTTAACGATGATAACTGCTTAAATCTCTCAATCAATCAGAGGAGATTACTTCTGGCAGACAGGACTGCTGTGAAATCTTTTTAGTTGTTTTCTCTAAAATGGTGACCGGCTCACTCTCCCATTTAACCAGCAGTTACTGTTAGAAGTTATACCATTAGAATTATGGACAGCGAGAATAAATGGTGCTAGTCAAGGAACAGTGGAAGCATATGAACATATAAAGTACTTGACTCTGTAAAGGAAGATAACCCCGACCCATTTTTAGGGATGGGGTTGCGGTTATCTTTGTTTTTGTACCTATAACCAACCCTTCCCTCCTAAAATAAAAAGTTGGTAAACAAATGTATAATTTGTATGTTGTTTTAGCATATGAATGCTAGCTGAATGCTAGCTAGCTAATGCTAACTAACCAATAAATAGTTGGTAAACAAATGTATAATTTGTATGTTGTTTTAGCATATGAATGCTAGCTAGCTAATGCTAACTAACCAATCCCTTGATTATGACTAACAGTTTCATTACATAAAAGCAGAATGGGGAAAGGGGGGAAACCTAGTCAGTTGTACAACTGAATGCATTCAACTGAAATGTGTCTTCGGCATTTAACCCAGCTCCTCTGAATCAGAGAGGTACGGGGGGGGGGGGGCTGCCATAATCGACATCCACGTCTTAGGCACCCGTGGGTTATCTGCCTTGCTCATAAAAGTAGCTAGATGCCTAATTTGGAAATCAAGGTTAGTTATCGATATCTTTGTCAGAGTTTAATTGAAAGTTTAATTTAATTAGTGTGACGACCCTCCCACTCTGTCTGCCGTATTCTGTCTGTTCTTGTTTCCTTATTAGGATGCCGGTGGGTGGAGTTGGGAGGGTCGTCAGCTTCATGGGAAACACCTGGGCCATGTGTCTCCCAGGATAAATATACCTCTTCCACATTCATGGAAGAGACTCTCTCCATGCAGACACCTTTGTAGATTGTGTTGTGGTTCTTGGTGGCCTTTTGTTTGTTTGCTTTGGCACCTTTCAACACCCTGCATTATCACATTCATGCATGCAAAACATTCACTTACACTACTGATTACTGATTACACACACACCATTGTATATTTTCCTTAGTTGCTTTAGTTAATAAATATATATTTTGTTACTCCTTATCTCCACGTTGTCTCCCTTTGTTACGGGCTTTGAGCCGGTTCGTGACAAGTGGGAGCTCATCCGGGATCTTTGAACTATTGGTTTGGGAGACCGTGGAGGTATGTGTTTGGTTTGCATATTGAGTTTGATAGGCCCAGTATTGGTTGCCTTTGTTGTTTGGTTTGTGTGCTGCGTTGGAGAGAGAATGGTTAGTTTCCAGGCCCTGCCTAGCCTGGAAACTCTTGTTCTACTTTCTGTTGGGAAGTCAGTCTGAGGAGGTGAGTAAATCGGCTGTGTACCTCAGGAGATTTGTGTAGGGTAGTGGAACTTGCTACCCGGAGCTATAGCCTTTTTCCCCTGATAGGCTTAGCGACGTGTTTAAATTTTGGACATGTTGGGCATGGTTAAATGTTTGTTATTTTTGTGTGGTGTCTGTGGACTGAGCAGTTGTCTCGGGGGCACATCCGTGGCTTGGTGGAATTTGCCAGCATGCTGGGGAGTTCTATTTCCTTGCCAGCGGGCTACAGTGCGTAAATACCCACCGCAAATCTGCACGAAGACTAGGGTTGAGTTATTGTAGGTTTTGGGGAAGCTCCGTATCTCATCTCTCTTCTGTGGTGCTCAGGGTGATTGTCATTTCTCTGGTTGTGGTCTGATGTGCTCAGCAGAGGGGTTGAGCAAGATTATTTACTTATGACTATGGTGTCTCATGTATACAAGTTCATTCGCTTTCCATCAGAGGACCTGTTAGAATTATGTACTAAAGAACAGCTGTTGAAGATCGCTGAACACTACAAGGTTAAATGATTGAAATTAGTGAAATTCTGTTTCGTTGGCAGTGACTATGAATCGTTGGAAGTGACTATGAATCGTTGGGAGTTGTAAAAATTAAGAAGGACCCTGATGTTCTTTTCGTTGGAGTTTGTAGCTGTTGGTCTTTTGTGCCATGTTTCTGAATGTTTACGTGACTGACCATTGTTTCGGGTTGTCATGTTCTATCTTTCCTGTCTGTTCCCTCCTGGTCTTGTGTTCTTCCCTCTTAAATATTGCTTCCTATGCACAAAGGTTGCTGAGGTCTGGGGAGGAGGTTGGTTGGTGCAGGTGGAGGTGTGAACACATAACCCCTCATAATGTCTGTTCCCTCCTGGTCGTGTTCTTCTTTCCTCTTAAATATTGCTTCCTATGCACAAAGGTTGCTGAGGTCTGGGGAGGAGGTTGGTTGGTGCAGGTGGAGGTGTGAACACATAACCCCTCATAATGTCTGTTCCCTCCTGGTCGTGTTCTTCTTTCCTCTTAAATATTGCTTCCTATGCACAAAGGTTGCTGAGGTCTGGGGAGGAGGTTGGTTGGTGCAGGTGGAGGTGTGAACACATAACCCCTCATAATGTCTGTTCCCTCCTGGTCGTGTTCTTCTTTCCTCTTAAATATTGCTTCCTATGCACAAAGGTTGCTGCGGTCTGGGGAGGAGGTTGGTTGGTGCAGGTGGAGGTGTGAACACATAACCCCTCATAATGTCTGTTCCCTCCTGGTCGTGTGTTCTTCTTTCCTCTTAAATATTGCTTCCTATGCACAAAGGTTGCTGAGGTCTGGGGAGGAGGAGGTTGGTTGGTGGAGGTGTGAACACATAACCCCTCGTCAATTTGGGACGCAGAGGCTGTGTCAATTTGGGACGCAGAGGCTGTGTCAATTTGGGACGCAGAGGCTGTGTCAATTTGGGACGCAGAGGCTGTGTCAATTTGGGACGCAGAGGCTGTGTCAATTTGGGACGCAGAGGCTGTGTCAATTTGGGACGCAGAGGCTGTGTCAATTTGGGACGCAGAGGCTGTGTCAATTTGGGACGCAGAGGCTGTGTCAATTTGGGACGCAGAGGCTGTGTCAATTTGGGACGCAGAGGCTGTGTCAATTTGGGACGCAGAGGCTGTGTCAATTTGGGACGCAGAGGCTGTGTCAATTTGGGACGCAGAGGCTGTGTCAATTTGGGACGCAGAGGCTGTGTCAATTTGGGACGCAGAGGCTGTGTCAATTTGGGACGCAGAGGCTGTGTCAATTTGGGACGCAGAGGCTGTGTCAATTTGGGACGCAGAGGCTGGTATGATGTTCCGGGGTCCTTGTTGGTCCCCGGTTTTATGGGGGGGAATGTGACGACCCTCCCACTCTGTCTGCCGTATTCTGTCTGTTCTTGTTTCCTTATTAGGATGCCGGTGGGTGGAGTTGGGAGGGTCGTCAGCTTCATGGGAAACACCTGGGCCATGTGTCTCCCAGGATAAATATACCTCTTCCACATTCATGGAAGAGACTCTCTCCATGCAGACACCTTTGTAGATTGTGTTGTGGTTCTTGGTGGCCTTTTGTTTGTTTGCTTTGGCACCTTTCAACACCCTGCATTATCACATTCATGCATGCAAAACATTCACTTACACTACTGATTACTGATTACACACACACCATTGTATATTTTCCTTAGTTGCTTTAGTTAATAAATATATATTTTGTTACTCCTTATCTCCACGTTGTCTCCCTTTGTTACGGGCTTTGAGCCGGTTCGTGACATTAGCTAGCAAACAAACGTTAGCTAACATAGAATGGGGCAAAACAGTATTTAGTCAGCCAACAATTGTGCAAATTCTCCCACTTAAAAAAAAAGATGAGTGAGGCCTGTAATTTTCATCATAGGTACACTTTAACTATGACAGACAAAATGAGAAAAAAAATCCAGAAAAACACATTGTAGGATTTTTTATGAATTTATTTTCAAATTATGGTGTAAAATAAGTATTTGGTCAATAACAAAAGTTTATCTCCAACATGTTCCTCAAAACTCTGTGAAATCTGTGAAATCTCTTCAGAGGAGGAAGGGGACCATCTTCCTTAGTGAATTTTATCAAAATAAAGTGAAACATTAAAACAGTTATCCTTTTTAGATAAAGCTATACTACATATATTCACGTCACCAAATAATTTATTTTACACATCATTTTGCAATGAAGATCTACAGTAGCCTCAACAGCACACTGTAGTGTATTTCTTAGGTAGCACATTTAGCTAGTTTAGCCTACTCTAACTCGCTAGCTCAAACAGAGAGGGATGCTATGTTAGCTAGCTGGCTATGACTATCCAACACAACACTGGAACTCTTCCAAGTCAAGGTAAGCTTTTTATTTTACAAATGTATTGCCACCGGGGCCAGTCGATGTAACTGCTAAACTGCTTACTGACTGTACTGCATAATTGTAGCCGGTTTATTAACATGTTAGCTCTATTAGCTATGAAGGGACTATGACGTTACTTTAGCTAACATAGTGACGATGATTTAGGCTGTGTGTAGCGGTTATGATATGGTTTGGCATGGAAAGTTATTTTTCTCGCCTGGTCACCGACAGCTGATGTGTTTGAAGTCCACAAGTGAAGAGAAAAGGTGAGAGGGGGAGGGTGCATAGATGCAGAAGGAATACAAGGAGCTGTTTGTATCTGGCTATGAAAGTAAACTGTTAATTCTGATGGTTTTGTTGAAAAAACAAAATAACAAAATCTGGAAGGTTCTGAATAATTTCCGAAGGCACAGTGCCTTCAGAAAAATGTCAGACCCCTTGACTTTTTTTTCACAATTTCTTATGTTACGTCCTCATTCTAAAAAGTATTAAATAAACACAAATCCTCAGCAATGATGCAAGATGGCGTCAGCAGAGATGGCCGCCTTGCTTTGAGCGCTTAGGGAACTTAGGAAACTACGCAGTATTTCGTCTTTTTGATGTACATCTTACATTGTTAACCCAGGAAATCTTAAGTCTTATTACATACAGCTGGGAAGAACTATTGGATATAAGAGCAATGTCAACTTACCAATAATACGACCAGGAATACTACTTCCCCAAAGCAAATCTTCTGTTCAGACAATCACCCAGGACAATGGATCTACTCCCAGTATCCGATCCAAGAACAACGGCGACACAGAAGGAGCAGACGGAGCGGCCTCCTGGTCAGGCTCCGTAGACGTGCACATCGTCCACCAGAGGATATCAGTCTCTTGACAACAAGGTAGATGAAATTCGAGTAAGGGTTGCCTTCCAGAGAGACATCCGAGATTGTAACATTCTCTGTTTCACGGAAACATGACACTCTCGGGATATGTTGTTGGAATCTTTTCAGCCACCAGGCTTATCCATGCATCGCGCCAACAGAGATAAACACCTCTCTGGGAAGAGGAAGGGAAGGGGTGTATGCTTTATGATTAACGACTCATGGTGTAATCATAACAGCATACAGGAACTCAAGTTCTTTTGCTCACCCGACCTAGAATTCCTTACAATCAAATGCCGGACATTTTACCAACCAAGAGAATTCTCGTCAGTTATAGTCACAGCTGTGTACATTCCCCCTCAAGCAGACACAAAGACGGCCCTCAAGGGACTTCACTGGACTCTATGTAAACTGGAAATCATATACAGTTGAAGTCGGAAGTTTACATACACCAACGTTGGAGTCATTAAAACTTGTTTTTCAACCACTCCACCAATTTCTGGTTAACAAACTATAGTTTTGGCAAGTCGGTTAGGACATCTACTTTGTGCATGACGCAAGTCATTTTTCCAACAATTGTTTACAGACTGGTTATTTCACTTATAATTCACTGAATCATAATTTCCTTTGTGATTCAGTTTACATCCACTAGTTGACTGTGCCTTTAAACAGCTTAAAACATTCCAGAAAATGAAGTCATGGCTTTAGAAGATTCTAAGATTCTGATAGGCTAATTGACATCATTTGAGTCAATTGGAGGTGTGCCTGTGGATGTATTTCAAGGTCTACCTTCAAACCCAGTGCCTCTTTGCTTGACATCATGGGAAAATCAAAAGAAATCAGCCAAGACCTCCCCAAAAATTGTAGACCTCCACAATTCTGGTTCATCCTTGGGAGCAATTTCCATACACCTGAAGGTACCACGTTCATCTGTACAAAAAATAGTATGCAAGTATAATCTGCTAACCATGTGTATGTGACTGATACAATTTGATTTGATTTGATGTGTCACTGCCTGTCACCTCAACATTTTCTCTCGACCTGTGTGCACCTATGTTATAAACTGTCATTCGTAGACTAGGTTGTATCAACCTCATGATGGGTAAAGGGACAATTAGAGTATCCATTTATTATTTCACCTTTATTTAACCAGGTAGGCTAGTTGAAAACAAGTTCTCATTTGCAACTGCGACCTGGCCAAGATAAAACGTAGCAATTCGACAACACAGAGTTACACATGGAATAAGCTAAACATAGTCAATAATACAGTAGACATCATCGCAGAAAACAAAAAGACAACAAAAAGAAAACAAAAAGTATATATACAGTGTGTGCAAATGAGGTAAGATAAGGGAGTTAAGGCAATAAATAGGCCATAGTGGTGAAGTAATTACAATATAGCAATTAAAACACTGGAATGGTAGATGTGCAGAAGATGAATGTGCAAGTAGAGATATTGGGGTAGAGATATTGGGGTGCAAAGGAGCAAGATAAATAAATATATACAGTATGGGGATGAGGTAGGTAGATAGATGGGCTGTTTACAGATGGGCTATGTACAGGTGCAGTGATCTGTGAGCTGCTCTGACTTCTGGTGCTTAAAGCTAGTGAGGGGGATATGAGTCTCCAGCTTCAGAGATTTTTGCAGTTCGTTCCAGTCATTCTCATTGGAGAACTGGAAGGAAAGACGACCAAAGGAGGAATTGGCTTTGGGGGAGACCAGTGAGATATACCTGCTGGAGCGCGTGCTACGGGTGGGTGCTGCTATGGTGCTGCTCTCTTCGTTGAATCTTTCTCTCTCCCTTCCTCTCTTACTCTCTCTCTCTGTCTCTCTTTATCTCCTCCTTCTCAGGGAGGTCCATAAAGCCGTATGTTATAAGCCTTGGCATCCAGCACAGCAGTTAAGTGTGTACTGCTGCCCCGAAAGTGCATAAATGCTGAATAACCAACAAACTCCAATTTGCTAATAGAAGCTGACCCCACAAGCTTCTCTCTGGTCAGTCCCAAGAATCAATGACCATCTGAGGCTAAAACTGCTAATACAAACAAATCAATATCCATCTCATTTGGGTAGATGATTAGATGCAGAAAAAAAGAAGTTTTATAACCGACGTCGCTGACAAAAACGACCTTCTCTTCTTCTTCTTCTTCTCTCTTTCCTTCCTTTTCTTTTTTCACTTCAGGATCAAAGAATATATCGTGAACTAGATCCAAAAGTGTTGCTACTTGCATCAAGGTCTTTGTTTCTGGTTCTTTAATTTCCTCATGGTTATGGCTGAGTACTGTACTATGAGAGAAGTTGAGAGATTCGTAAACATATGCATTATTCTGAATGATTTGTATGCTGTATAGAAGGGGTGGTTCGAGTACATTTTTTATTTTCGGCGGACTACAAATGTATTCTCTCTCATTTAAATTTAAGGGGTTTTATTGGCAGTGTGTAACGGTTTTCTTCTGTGGACGAAGGATCGGACCAAAGTGCAGCGTGGCTAGTGTTCAACATGGTTAATAAAGACAATAAACACTACAAAATACCAAAACAACAAATGTGGGGAAAAAACCGAAACAGTCCTATCTGGTGCATAGACACAAAGACAGAAGACAACCACCCACAAAACCCAACACAAAACAAGCTACCTAAATATGGTTCCCAATCAGAGACAATGACTAACACCTGCCTCTGATTGAGAACCATATCAGGCCAAACATAGAAATAGACAAACTAGACATACAACATAGAATGCCCACCCAGCTCACGTCCTGACTAAACAAAGAAAACACTAAAGAACTATGGTCAGAACGTGACACAGTGTAAACATACAGTATGTAAAAAAGCAAGTAAAATAGATAATACAAAAAATATACAAATATTTTTTTTTTAAACTATTAAAATTAACTGTAAACATTACACTCACAGAAGTTCCAGAAGAATAAAGACATTTCAAATGTCATATTATGTCTATATAATGTCATATTATGTCTATATAAGGTGTTGTAACGATGTGAAAATAGTTAAAGAGCAAAAAGGGAAATGTGGTATTTTCACCCAGATATGGGAATGTATCAAAACTGGATATATTTTTTAATTCTTTGTGGATCTGTGCGAGGAAAATATGCCTCTAATATGGTCATACATTTGGCAAGAGGTTAGGAAGTGCAGCTCGGTTTCCACCTAATTTTGTGGGCAGTGTGAAAATAGCCTGTCTTCTCTTGAGAGCCATGTCTGTCTACTGCCTTTGCTCACTGAGTCTGTACATAGTCAAAGCTTTCCTTAAGTTTGGGTCTTCAGTGTTTTAGTCTCTCTCTCTCTCTCTCTCTCTCTCTCTCTCTTCAGTGTTTCTCTCTCTCTCTCTCTCTCTGTTTCTCTCTCTGTCTGCCTACGGTGGCCTTTCTCAATAGCAAGGCTAGTCTGTATTTCGTCAAAGTTTTACTTAAGTTTGGGTCTGTCACAGTGGTCAGGTATTCTGCCACTGTATACTCTCTGTTTAGGGCCAAATAACATTCTAGTTTGCGCCATTTTTTTTGTATGTTAATTCTTTCCAATGTGTCAAGTAATTATCTTTTTGTTTTCTCATGATTTGGTTGGGTCCATTTGTGTTGCTGTTATGGGGCTCTGTGGGGGTCTGTTTGTGTTTGTGAACAGAGCCCCCTGGACCAGCTTGCTTAGGGGACACTTCTCCGGGTTCATCTCTCTGTAGGTGATGGCTTTGTTTCGGAAGGTTTGGGAATCACTTCCTTTTAGGTGGTTGTATAATTGAACGGATCTTTTCTTGATATGTTTGCAGAATTCTGCTTGCAGAGTCTCAATTTGGTGTTTGTCCCATTTTGTGAATTCTTGGTTGGTGAGTGGACCCCAGTCCTCACAGCCATATAGGGCAATGGGTTCTATAACCGATTCAAGTATTTTTAGCCAGATCCTAAAGGGCAATGGGTTCAAATTTGTCAGATTTGATGTTCCTTTGGATGGGGCAGAAGGCCCTTCGTGCCATGTCTCTCAGATCGTTAACTGCTTTGTGGAAGTTACCTGTGGCGCTGATGTTTAGGCTGTGGTATGTATAGTTGTTTGTATGCTCCAGGGCAACAGTGTCCAGATGGAATTTGTATTTGTGGTCCTGGAAACTGGACCTTTTTTGGAACACCATTATTTTTGTTGTCCTGTTTTTTATTGTCAGACAGAATCTGTGCATTAGATCTAGGTGTTGCTGTAGACCCTCCTTGGTTGGGGACAGATCTAGGTGTTGCTGTAGACCCTCCTTGGTTGGGGACAGATCTAGGTGTTGCTGTAGACCCTCCTTGGTTGTGTACAGATCTAGGTGTTGCTGTAGACCCTCCTTGGTTGGGGACAGATCTAGGTGTTGCTGTAGACCCTCCTTGGTTGGGGACAGATCTAGGTGTTGCTGTAGACCCTCCTTGGTTGTGTACAGATCTAGGTGTTGCTGTAGACCCTCCTTGGTTGGGGACAGATCTAGGTGTTGCTGTAGACCCTCCTTGGTTGTGTACAGATCTAGGTGTTGCTGTAGACCCTCCTTGGTTGGGGACAGATCTAGGTGTTGCTGCAGATCCTCCTTGGTTGGGGACAGATCTAGATGTTGCTGTAGACCCTCCTTGGTTGGGGACAGAGCTAGGTGTTGCTGTACACCCTCCTTGGTTGGGGACAGATCTAGGTGTTGCTGTAGACCCTCCTTGGTTGGTGACAGATCTAGGTGTTTCTGTCTCTCTATTGTTATCTCCTTTCCCTCTATACCCTCCTCTCTCTCTCCTCTTTGTAAATGTTAACATTTACAAAGCAAGGAAACTAGATCATTAACAGAAGTGACCCCCTCCTCTCCCTCTACCCTCTTCCACTCTCTCTCTCCTCTTACTCTATCCCCCCTCCTCTCACTCTCTCGTTATCCTCTTCCTCTACCCCTTCCTCTCTCTCTCTCTCTCTCTCTCTTTATCCTCTTCCTCTACCCTCCTTCCTCTCTCTCTCTCTCTCTCTTCCCTCTATCCCTCCTCATCTCCCTCTCTCTCCTCAAATCAAATCAAATCAAATCAAATTTATTTATATAGCCCTTCGTACATCAGCTGATATCTCAAAGTGCTGTACAGAAACCCAGCCTAAAACCCCAAACAGCAAGCAATGCAGGTGGAGAAGCACGGTGGCTAGGAAAAACTCCCTAGAAAGGCCAATACCTAGGAAGAAACCTAGAGAGGAACCAGGCTATGTGGGGTGGCCAGTCCTCTTCTGGCTGTGCCGGGTGGAGATTATAACAGAACATGGTCAAGATGTTCAATGTTCATAAATGACCAGCATGGTCGAATAATAATAAGGCAGAACAGTTGAAACTAGAGCAGCAGCACAGTCAGGTGGAAGTTGAAACTGGAGCAGCAGCATGGCCAGGTAGACTGGGGACAGCAAGGAATCATCATGTCAGGTAGTCCTGGGGCATGGTCCTAGGGCTCAGGTCAGTTGAAACTGGAACAGCAGCATGGCCAGGTGGACTGGGGACAGCAAGGAGTCATCATGTCAGGTAGTCCTGGGGCATGGTCCTAGGGCTCAGGTCCTCCGAGAGAGAGAAAGAAAGAGAGAAGGAGAGAATTAGAGAACGCACACTTAGATTCACACAGGACACCGAATAGGACAGGAGAAGTACTCCAGATATAACAAACTGACCCCAGCCCCCCGACACATAAACTACTGCAGCATAAATACTGGAGGCTGAGACAGGAGGGGTCAGGAGACACTGTGGCCCCATCCGAGGACACCCCCGGACAGGGCCAAACAGGAAGTTTGGAACTCCTCTCACTATATCCCCCTCCTCTATCTCTGGCTATAGCTCTCGCTCTCTCCCCTCTCCCCTCTCCCTCTATCCCCCCTCCATCTCTCTCTATCCTCTCCCTCTAGCCATCCTCCTTACTCTCTCTCTCCTCTCCCTCTATTCCACCTCTCTCTCTCCTCTCCATCTATCCCCCCTCCTCTCTTTCTCTCGCTCTATTTCTCTCACTCACTCGCTCTCTCTCTCTCTCTCTCTCTCTCTCCTCCCTCTCTCCCCCTCCCCCTCTCTCTCCCCCCCCCCCCCCTCTCTCTCTCTCCTCTCTCTCTCTCTCTCTCTCTCCTCTCTCTCTCTCTCTCTCTCTCTCTCTCTCTCTCCTCCCTCTATCCCCCTCCCCCTCTCTCTCCCCCCCCCTCTCTCTCTCTCTCTCTCTCTCTCTCTCTCTCTCTCTCTCTCTAACTCCCTCCCTCTCCTCTCCCTCTATTCTCCCTCTCTCCTCTCCCTCTATCCCCCTCTCTCTGATAGGCTGAGCTGAGGTCACACAAACTCACATTCAAAGTCAAATGTGACATAAACAAAGACACCTGCTCCGACTCTGTCATCAGTTACAAAGGCAAGATCATCGATATTTAAAGATGAAAAGGCTACTAGAAAGAGCATATTTTACTCTACATCATGTCACCTCACTCAAAATGACCTTTTGTTCATGCAGCTTCATCCACGGTATGGTCAAACAGTAAAGGACATTATCCTCATCATTCCTATAACGAAAGTGTCTTCTGTCTACTGCGTCCAAACCGTTTGGGCTACACACTAATGTGACCCCGCTGTGGAAAGGTGTGACTCTTGTTTTGCTCTAGGGCGCCCAAAGGCATCACAAGACTCATCTAGGACACACAGGCAGACAGATAGACAGAGAACAAGAAGAAGCAAAGAGTGACAGCAGAGAAGAAGCTGAGACAGATAGACAGCACTACAGGGAGCAGAGACACAGTTATAGAGGTGAGTTGTATCTCCAGACAGAGGAACAGTTATAGTGGTGAGTTGTATCTCCAGACAGAGGAACAGTTATAGTGGTGAGTTGTATCTCCAGAGAACAGTTATAGTGGTGAGTTGTATCTCCAGACAGAGGAACAGCTATAGTGGTGAGTTGTATCTCCAGACAGAGGAACAGTTATAGTGGTGAGTTGTATGTCCAGAGGAACAGTTATCGTGGTGAGTTGTATCTCCAGAGGAACAGTTATAGTGGTGAGTTGTATCTCCAGAGTAACAGTTATAGTGGTGAGTTGTATCTCCAGACAGAGGAACAGTTATAGTGGTGAGTTGTATCTCCAGAGGAACAGTTATAGTGGTGAGTTGTATCTCCAGAGTAACAGTTATAGTGGTGAGTTGTATCTCCAGACAGAGAAACAGTTATAGTGGTGAGTTGTATCTCCAGACAGAGAAACAGTTATAGTGGTGAGTTGTATCTCCAGACAGAGAAACAGTTATAGTGGTGAGTTGTATCTCCAGACAGAGAAACAGTTATAGTGGTGAGTTGTATCTCCAGACAGAGAAACAGTTATAGTGGTGAGTTGTATCTCCAGAGGAACAGTTATAGGGGTGAGTTGTATCTCCAGACAGAGGGACAGTTATAGTGGTGAGTTGTATCTCCAGACAGAGAAACAGTTATAGTGGTGAGTTGTATCTCCAGACAGAGAAACAGTTATAGTGGTGAGTTGTATCTCCAGACAGAGAAACAGTTATAGTGGTGAGTTGTATCTCCAGACAGAGAAACAGTTATAGTGGTGAGTTGTATCTCCAGAGGAACAGTTATAGGGGTGAGTTGTATCTCCAGACAGAGGAACAGTTATAGTGGTGAGTTGTATCTCCAGAGGAACAGTTATAGTGGTGAGTTGTATCTCCAGAGGAACAGTTATAGTGATGAGTTGTATCTCCAGAGGAACAGTTATAGGGGTGAGTTGCTACACTCGCATTAACATCTGCTAACCATGTGTATGTGACAAATAAAATTTGATTTGATTTGATTTATCTCCAGACAGAGGAACAGTTATAGTGGTGACTTGTATCTCCAGAGGAACAGTTATAGTGGTGAGTTGTACCTCCAGAGGAACAGTTATAGGGGTGAGTTGTATCTCCAGAGGAACAGTTCTAGTGGTGAGTTGTATCTCCAGAGGAACAGTTATAGTGGTGAGTTGTATCTCCAGAGGAACAGTTATAGTGGTGAGTTGTATCTCCAGACAGAGCAACAGTTATAGTGGTGAGTTGTATCTCCAGACAGAGGAACGGTTATAGTGGTGAGTTGTATCTCCAGAGGAACAGTTATAGTGGTGAGTTGTATCTCCAGAGGAACAGTTATAGTGGTGAGTTGTATCTCCAGAGGAACAGTTATAGTGGTGAGTTGTATCTCCAGACAGAGGAACAGTTATAGTGGTGAGTTGTATCTCCAGAGGAACAGTTATAGGGGTGAATTGTATCTCCAGACAGAGGAACAGTCATAGTGGTGAGTTGTATCTCCAGACAGAGCAACAGTCATAGTGGTGAGTTGTATCTCCAGACAGAGCAACAGTTATTGTGGTGAGTTGTATCTCCAGAGGTGTATTCATTTTAAACATGACTGAGTTGTAGGCACGCACGGTGATGTGGGCTGGTGTGGATTTAATGCCAGTGACGAATGCTTGTCCCAGTCCGGCTCTGGTATGGTCCTGGTATCGCCCTTTTATGGCCCTGGTACGGCTGGTTTGCAGTAACGTAGCAGGCGAGAAAGAAAGCTACAGCGAAAGTTGATACTGGGAGATTTTAAAACCACGACTAGAGAGAGAGACTGTCAACGAATACAGCAAAGAGTTACTGTTTTTATGAGTGAGTTGATGGATGTTTAAGTTCTTACTCAGCACTGTCAACACTTTGTATTCAACACATTTATAAGCCATAAAATGCTCGTTGTTCCTATTTCCACTCGGCGCTACAACAAGCAGTGCAGCAGTAATGAATGAGGAGGAAAGGGTGTTTATAGGCCTGCGTTGTTGTTGTTATTAGCGGCGTGGGTCTTTTTTTCATATCGAACAATATTTTCTCTGTTCATACGAGTAAACAACATGAATTTGTGCACGAGGCAAAAATAAATCAGAATGCCTCGAGTTCAGGCCATCAGCTGGAAGACGGTGTCCCTTTTTGGTCAGTGTCAGTGGAGGAAAGGGAGAGTGGAGCTCTGCTCTCTGCTGAGATTGGCCATCAGATGCAGGCACCATCAGCCCTGTAAAATAAAAATAAAAAGCTCATTCAGCTGTGCTTCACAAGTAATACAACAACATATCTTTTACGGTGTGTTTATATAGCCTATCTCAAATTAGGAAAAATATGTATTTTTAAATGTCCCGAACAACAATGCATTGTCAGGGTAACTCAAGCAAAGCCAATATGCAGTGATAATGTATTGGGGCCTATAGCCTACTGCACAAACCTCATTGCTACAGAACTGTTTTTAATTGGTTATTGTTGCATAGGCTTACATTTTTTAAGTCATGTTTAAAGAATATCTGTGCAGTAGATCTCAGTTTGCTTTTTGACTCGGAAAAGTGATCTTGGGCCACCCGGGTGGTGCAGTGGTTAAGGGCACTGCACTGCAGCGCTAGGTTCGCGCCCAGGCTCTGGGTTCGCGCCCAGGCTCTGTTGCAACCGGCTGTGACCGGGAGGTCTGTGGGGCGACGCACAATTGGCCCAACATCGTCCGGGTTAGGGAGGGTTTGGCCGGTAGAGATATCATTGTCTCATCGTGCACCAGCGACTCCTGTGGCGGGCCGGGCGCAGTGTGCGCTAACCAAGGTCGCCAGGTGCACAGTGTTTCCTCCGACACATTGGTTTATACTGGCTTCCGGGTTGGATGCGTGCTGTGTTAAGAAGCAATGCACTTTGGTTGGGTTGTGTTTCAGAGGAATCATGGCTTTCGACCGTCGTCTCTCCCGAGCCCGTACGGGAGTTGTAGCGATGAGACAAGATAGTAGCTACTAATAATTGGAGACCACAAAAAAGGGGGTATAATAAAAAATTAAAAGAACGAAAACAAAACAAACCATGCAAGATATTTTGTTGTAGGCAGAACACATCGGAGTAGCATTGACTCAGAAAAGGTGACCACTGTTCTAGCATTTTCCCTGTTAACACTATCAATGTTTCCCTTTACTGTGGCAATTGTGATCGAATCAATGCAATATTTGCCACTTTCAATGCAACATACCTAAAACAAAACAAACTATGCAAGATATTTTCTTGTAGGCAGAACACATCGGAGTAGGATTCTATTGCAATAACTATGCAGCCGTACTCTATACAGACCGGTGTGGCATAACCAATCAGAGCTGCAGTAGACCTATTTACAAATAGACCATTGCCATATATGGATCTGCCCCATTCACTTTGAACTGGACTAAGTTTACAGCATGAGCGGTAGTGAGTAGATGTGCTTGTTTTGAGATCAGTGAGAGCTGTGTGTAGCCACGTCTGCACATTTTGGTCATATCCTTTGCTAGTTAGTGAGTTATTATCCCAGTTAAAGATAATTTGGAGTCAGCAATAGGGAAACGTATACATTTCTAAACATTTTTGAAAAGCAAGTCAGGTAATTGCATCAAACGACACAACAACATTTTCAGTAACCTCCTTTTCTCAAGGACAAGTGGATAAACAGGTTAATGTCAAGTCCTGTGTGTTTGTTTTCCTCAAAGTCTAGGCCTCCATTGAACACCACGCATTGTGCGCTACTGTAGGTTGAATGGTAGGCCACTCTGGTAGGTCTACATTATGATAAAAAGCCACATTAGCCTACATTTATTTAACCTTTATTTAACTAGGGAAGTCAGTTGATAACAAATTCTTGTTTACAATAACGGCCTAGGAACAGTGGGTTAACTGCCTTGTTCAGGAGCAGAACAACAGATTTTTACCTTGTCAACTCGGGGATTCGATCTAGCAACTTTTCAGTTACTGGCCCCACACTCTAACCACTGCCGACCCTACACTCTAAATACTGCCGACCCTACACTCTAACCACTGCCGACCCTACACTCTAACCACTAGGCTACCTGCCGCCCCTACACCCTAACCACTAGGCTACCTGCCGCCCCTACACTCTAACCACTGCCTCCCCTACACTCTAACCACTAGGCTACCTACCGCCCCTACACTCTAACCACTAGGCTATCTGCCGCCCCCACACTCTAACCACTGCCTCCCCTACACTCTAACCACTAGGCTACCTACTGCCCCTACACTCTAACCACTAGGCTACCTGCCGCCCCTACACTCTAACCACTAGGCTACCTGCCGCCCCTACACTCTAACCACTGCCGCCCCAACATGGCCACTGTTACATCCCCAGTGTTCACACAAAATGCACATTGTAATTTGCACAGACTTTTCACAATGTTCAAGTTTGCCCTCAACAAGACCGAAAATTTGCTCAGTGCCAAAAAAATGTTTGAGGAAACATTGCATGGAACCTTCAATGCACTTTTTCTGTCTCACGCTGCTGTTCCGTTGACCTAAATATGTTCAGTTTCTTCTCCATGACTATATCAGTCATAATATATGACATGTACCCTCACATGACTGATGCTTTAAATGTACAGTACATTCAGAATTCATGGCTCCCAACTGGCGCAGTGGTCTAAGGCACTGCATCTCAGCGCAAGAGGTGTCACTACAGTCCCTGGTTCGAGTCCAGGCTGTATCACATGTATAACAGGCAGTTAACCCACTGTTCCTAGGCCGTTATTGTAAACAAGAATGTGTTATTAACTGACTTCCCTAGTTAAATAAAGGTTAAATAAATGTAGGCTAATGTGGCTTTTTATCATAATGTAGACCTACCAGAGTGGCCTACCATTCAACCTACAGTAGCGCACAATGCGTGGTGTTCAATGGAGGCCTAGACTTTGTGGAAAAAAAACACACAGGACTTGACATGAACCTGTTTATCCACTTGTCCTTGAGAAAAGGAGGTTACTGAAAATGTTGTTGTGTCGTTTGATGCAATTACCTGACTTGCTTTTCAAAAATGTTTAGAAATGTATACGTTTCCCTATTGCTGACTCCAAATGATCTTTAACTGGGATAATAACTCACTAACTAGCAAAGGATATGACCAAAATGTGCAGACGTGGCTACACACAGCTCTCACTGATCTCAAAACAAGCACATCTACTCACTACCGCTCATGCTGTAAACTCAGTCCAGTTCAAAGTGAATGGGGCAGATCCATATATGGCAATGGTCTATTTGTAAATAGGTCTACTGCAGCTCTGATTGGTTATGCCACACCGGTCTGTATAGAGTACGGCTGCATAGTCATTGCAATAGAATCCTACTCCGATGTGTTCTGCCTACAAGAATATATCTTGCGTAGTTTGTTTTGTTTCAGGTATGTTACATTGAAAGTGGCAAATATTGTTGTTTGTGTCGCACTGCTTTACTTTATCTTGGCCAGGTCGCAGTTCTAATTGAGAACTTGTTCTCAACTGGCCTACCTGGTTAAAAAAGGTGACATGAAACCATTATTTTTTAAATACCTGCACGGTGTCATCCTTTTCCCATATGGCCCTGGTCTTTTCAGTAGTGTATTACATAGGGAACAACTATGGGCTCTGTGGGGTTCCTGTCTGCTAAACTATATCGCTGCAACATCACTGTTCAAACTGCTGTCTAAAAGCACAATGCAAACTGAGACAGATACAACTGTATAGTATCTTCTTTCACTCTATAACCACAGAAGAGTTTCGGCTGCAATATGCTACAGCTCATGGCCCACTGAATAACCCACTATGCTACCGCTCATGGCCCACTACATAACCCACTATGCTACAGCTCAGGGCCTACCTCATAACCCACTATGCTACAGCTCATGGCCCACTACATAACCCACTATGCTACAGCTCATGGCCCACTACATAACCCACTATGCTACTGCTCATGGCCCACTACATCACCCACTATGCTACAGCTCATGGCCCACTACATCACCCACTATGCTACAGCTCATGGCCCACTATATAACCCACTATGCTACAGCTCATGGCCCAACAACCCACTATGCTAACGCTCATGGCCCACTACCTCACCCACTATGCTACAGCTCATGGCCCACTACATCACCCACTATGCTACAGCTCATGGCCCACTACATAACCCACTATGCTACCGCTCATGGCCCACTACATCACCCACTATGCTACAGCTCATGGCCCACTACATCACCCACTATGCTACAGCTCATGGCCCACTACATAACCCACTATGCTACAGCTCATGGCCCAATAACCCACTATGCTACCGCTCATGGCCCACTACATAACCCACTATGCTACAGCTCATGGCCCACTACATCACCCACTATGCTACAGCTCATGGCCCACTACATAACCCACTATGCTACAGCTCATGGCCCAATAACCCACTATACTACAGCTCATGGCCCACTACATAACCCACTGTGCTACCGCTCATGGCCCACTACATCACCCACTATGCTACAGCTCATGGCCCACTACATCACCCACTATGCTACTGCTCATGGCCCAATAACCCACTATGCTACCACTCCCAGCCCTATGTATTGCTATTCATGAATACCTTACTGTATGTTATGTTCAGTGGAAGTACATTTCTCCACTGTTTGATCGATCATTTGTTTATTATTCATGTGGGTCGATCCATAAATAGAATACGTTATGTGTCCCCTCGATATTTTAAGTAGAACTTGTGCACCAGTATAGAATGTAAACAGGTTGTTGTATTAAAATGAAGTGATATAGATGGAAAATTCAGTATAGAATGTAAACAGGTTGTTGTATTAAAATGAAGTGATATAGATGGAAAATTCAGTATAGAATGTAAACAGGTTGTTGTATTAAAATGAAGTGATATAGATGGAAAATTCAGTATAGAATGTAAACAGGTTGTTGTATTAAAATGAAGTGATATAGATGGAAAATTCAGTATAGAATGTAAACAGGTTGTTGTATTAAAATGAAGTGATATAGATGGAAAATTCAGTATAGAATGTAAACAGGTTGTTGTATTAAAATGAAGTGATATAGATGGAAAATTCAGTATAGAATGTAAACAGGTTGTTGTATTAAAATGAAGTGATATAGATGGAAAATTCAGTATAGAATGTAAACAGGTTGTTGTATTAAAATGAAGTGATATAGATGGAAAATTCAGTATAGAATGTAAACAGGTTGTTGTATTAAAATGAAGTGATATAGATGGAAAATTCAGTATAGAATGTAAACAGGTTGTTGTATTAAAATGAAGTGATATAGATGGAAAATTCAGTATAGAATGTAAACAGGTTGTTGTATTAAAATGAAGTGATATAGATGGAAAATTCAGTATAGAATGTAAACAGGTTGTTGTATTAAAATGAAGTGATATAGATGGAAAATTCAGTATAGAATGTAAACAGGTTGTTGTATTAAAATGAAGTGATATAGATGGAAAATTCAGTATAGAATGTAAACAGGTTGTTGTATTAAAATGAAGTGATATAGATGGAAAATTCAGTATAGAATGTAAACAGGTTGTTGTATTAAAATGAAGTGATATAGATGGAAAATTCAGTATAGAATGTAAACAGGTTGTTGTATTAAAATGAAGTGATATAGATGGAAAATTCAGTATAGAATGTAAACAGGTTGTTGTATTAAAATGAAGTGATATAGATGGAAAATTCAGTATAGAATGTAAACAGGTTGTTGTATTAAAATGAAGTGATATAGATGGAAAATTCAGTATAGAATGTAAACAGGTTGTTGTATTAAAATGAAGTGATATAGATGGAAAATTCAGTATAGAATGTAAACAGGTTGTTGTATTAAAATGAAGTGATATAGATGGAAAATTCAGTATAGAATGTAAACAGGTTGTTGTATTAAAATGAAGTGATATAGATGGAAAATTCAGTATAGAATGTAAACAGGTTGTTGTATTAAAATGAAGTGATATAGATGGAAAATTCAGTATAGAATGTAAACAGGTTGTTGTATTAAAATGAAGTGATATAGATGGAAAATTCAGTATAGAATGTAAACAGGTTGTTGTATTAAAATGAAGTGATATAGATGGAAAATTCAGTATAGAATGTAAACAGGTTGTTGTATTAAAATGAAGTGATATAGATGGAAAATTCAGTATAGAATGTAAACAGGTTGTTGTATTAAAATGAAGTGATATAGATGGAAAATTCAGTATAGAATGTAAACAGGTTGTTGTATTAAAATGAAGTGATATAGATGGAAAATTCAGTATAGAATGTAAACAGGTTGTTGTATTAAAATGAAGTGATATAGATGGAAAATTCAGTATAGAATGTAAACAGGTTGTTGTATTAAAATGAAGTGATATAGATGGAAAATTCAGTATAGAATGTAAACAGGTTGTTGTATTAAAATGAAGTGATATAGATGGAAAATTCAGTATAGAATGTAAACAGGTTGTTGTATTAAAATGAAGTGATATAGATGGAAAATTCAGTATAGAATGTAAACAGGTTGTTGTATTAAAATGAAGTGATATAGATGGAAAATTCAGTATAGAATGTAAACAGGTTGTTGTATTAAAATGAAGTGATATAGATGGAAAATTCAGTATAGAATGTAAACAGGTTGTTGTATTAAAATGAAGTGATATAGATGGAAAATTCAGTATAGAATGTAAACAGGTTGTTGTATTAAAATGAAGTGATATAGATGGAAAATTCAGTATAGAATGTAAACAGGTTGTTGTATTAAAATGAAGTGATATAGATGGAAAATTCAGTATAGAATGTAAACAGGTTGTTGTATTAAAATGAAGTGATATAGATGGAAAATTCAACGAAGCAGCTTTTTCTATATGAATAAAAACAGGCCAAAGAAATCTGCATTTTGACATTTCCCTCGTCAAGTTTTTCCCGACTTCTAGGAAAATGTTTAACCCACTTAACCCTCATGTATTTCTCCAAGTTTTCACCTGTCATTATTAACCCCTAGTGATGTTCTTGCTTTGACAAAGTCATTCTGATTTGTGATCTGCTTTGGAAGGCCGTTTACAGCTGGGGACTGTAAGCCTGTCCGATCCCATCATATCAACCACAATCAGTCAGGAGGAAGGTTGCCATCACAAGTGGAGACCCTGTTTCCGTTGGTCTTTGAATGTTCAGATAAGGCGGGGACATGAGTGAAAACAACAACAACAAAAAGGATTCACTTCCTGTTCCTTTACAAACGGAAAGACGAGTCCATTATTTAATTGTTTTTATTTCACCTTTATTTAACCAGGTAGGCCAGTTGAGAACACCTTTATTTAACCAGGTAGGCTAGTTGAGAACACCTTTATTTAACCAGGTAGGCTAGTTGAGAACACCTTTATTTAACCAGGTAGGCAAGTTGAGAACAAGTTCTCATTTACAATTGCGACCTGGCCAAGATAAAGCAAAGCAGTTCGACACATACAACGACACAGAGTTACACATGGAGTAAAACAAACATACAGTCAATAATACAGTATACACAAGTCTATATACGATGTGAGCAACTGAGGTGTTATAAGGGAGATAAAGGCAAAAAAAAGGCCATGGTGGCAAAGTAAATACAATATAGCAAGTAAAACACTGGAATGGTAGATTTGCAATGGAAGAATGTGCAAAGTAGGAATAAAAATAATGGGGTGCAAAGGAGCAAAATAAATAAATAAATAAAATACAGTAGGGAAAGAGGTAGTTGTTTTGGCTAAATTATAGGTGGGCTATGTACAGGTGCAGTAATCTGTGACTGTGCTCTGACAGTTGGTGCTTAAAGCTAGTGAGGGAGATAAGTGTTTCCAGTTTCAGTGATTTTTGTAGTTCGTTCCAGTCATTGGCAGCAGAGAACTGGAAGGAGAGGTGGCCAAAGAAAGAATTGGTTTTGGGGGTGACTAGAGAGATATACCTGCTGGAGCGTTTGCAGTATTTGTAGTTGTCCACGTATTCTAAGTCAGAGCCGTCCAGAGTAGTGATGTTGGACTGGCGGGTAGGTGCAGGTAGCGATCGGTTGAAGAGCATGCATTTAGTTTTACTTGTATTTAAGAGCAATTGGAGGCCACGGAAGGAGAGTTGTATGGCATTGAAGCTTGCCTGGAGGGTTGTTAACACAGTGTCCAAAGAAGGGCCAGAAGTATACAGAATGGTGTCGTCTGCGTAGAGGTGGATCAGAGACTCACCAGCAGCAAGAGCGACCTCATTGATGTATACAGAGAAGAGAGTCGGTCCAAGAATTGAACCCTGTGGCACCCCCATAGAGACTGCCAGAGGTCCGGACAGCAGACCCTCCGATTTGACACACTGAACTCTATCAGAGAAGTAGT
>NC_034199.2:46465337-46492837 GCF_002021735.2 Oncorhynchus kisutch
TGGGAGACAGGTCAGAGTCCTGTCTGGGAGACGGATCAGAGTCCTGTCTGGGAGACGGATCAGAGTCCTGTCTGGGAGGCGGATCAGAGTCCTGTCTGGTAGAGGGATCAGAGTCCTGTCTGGTAGAGGGATCAGAGCCCTGTCTGTTAGAGAGTCCTGTCTGGTAGAGGGATCAGAGTCTTGTTTGGTACAGGGGGCAGAGTCCTGCCTGGAAGAGAGTCCTGTCTGAGAGAGCGGTCAGAGTCCTGTTTGAGAGAGGGATCAGAGTCCTGTCTGAGGGAGAGTCCTGTCTGATTGATCAGAGTCCTGTCTGAGATAGAGATATGTGTGAGAGGGGTCAGTCCTGTGTGAGAGAGGGGTCAGAGTCCTGTCAGAGAGGGGTCAGAGTTCTGTATGTTAGAGGGGTCAGAGTCCTGTCTGAGAGAGTTGTCAGACTCCTGTCTGAGGGGTCAGAGTCTTGCCTGAGAGAGGGATCAGAGTCATGTTTGAGAGAGAATCCTGTCTGAGAGAGGGGTCAGAGTCCTGTCTGAGAGAGGGGTCAGAGTCCTGTCTGGTAGAGGGGTCAGACTCCAGTCTATGAGAGAGTCCGGTCTGAGTGTGGGATCAGAGTCCTGTCTGGGAGACGGATCAGAGTCCTGTCAGAGAGAGGGATCAGTCCTGTCAGAGAGATCAGAGTCCTGTCTGGTAGAGGGGTCAGAGCCCTGTCTGGTAGAGGGATCAGAGTCCTGTCTGGTATAGAGTCCTGTCTGGTAGAGGGATCAGAGTCCTGTCTGGTAGAGAGTCATGTCTGAGAGAGGGGTCCGAGTCCTGTATGAGAGAGGGGTCCGAGTCCTGTATGAGAGAGGGGTCAGTGTCCTGTATGAGAGAGGGGTCAGAGACCTGTGAGAGAGGGGTCAGAGTCCTGTGAGAGAGGGGTCAGAGTCTTGTCTGAGAGAGGGGTCAGAGTACTGTACCCCCTGTACCAAACAAGACTCTGATCCCTCTACCAGACAGGACTCTGATCCCTCTACCAGACAGGACTCTGATCCCTCTACCAGACAGGACTCTCTACCAGACAGGGCTCTGATCCCTCTACCAGACAGGACTCTGATCCCTCTACCAGACAGGACTCTGATCCGCCTCCCAGACAGGACTCTGATCCGTCTCCCAGACAGGACTCTGATCCATCTCCCAGACAGGACTCTGACCCATCTCCAGGTCAGTATTCTGACCTGTCTCCCAGTCAGTATTCTGACCCCTCTCTGACAGGACTCTGACCCCTCTACCAGACAGTACTCTTTCTCAGACAGGAGTCTGATCCTTATCTCAGACGGGAGTCTGATCCTTATCTCAGACAGGACTCTGTTCCCTCTACCAGAAAGGACTCTGACCCGTCTCCCAGACAGGTCTCTGACCCCTCTCTTTCATGACTCTCTACCAGACAGGACTCTGATCTCTGTCTCAGACAGGACTCTGATCCCTCACTCAGACAGGACTCTGATCCCTCACTCAGACAGGACTCTCATCCCTCTACCAGACAGGATTATCTCAGACAGGACTCTCTCTCAGACAGGACTCTGACCCCTCTCTCAGACAGGACTCTGACTGCGTTCTCAGACAGGACTCTCTCTTTCAGACAGGACTCTCTCCCAGACAGGACCCTCTCTCTGACAGGACTCTCTCTCAGACAGGACTCTGATCCCTCTCTCAGACAGGACTCTGACCCCTCAGCCAGACAGGACTCTGACTCGTCTCCCAGACAGGACTCTGACCCGTCTCCCAGACAGGACTCTGACCCGTCCACCAGACAGAACTCTGATCCCTCTACCAGACAGGATTCTCTCCCAGCCAGGACTCTGTTCCCTCTCTCAGACAGGACTCTCCCAGACAGGACTATGCCACTCTAACAGGATTTGTGTGTCTCCTTTGTTGCCTGGACGTGCATCCAACCAGAACAATGTGGAGGGAACATAAGGTGAGAAGGGAGACTCTGGAAAAGTCCTTGACATGCCAGGCAAATGTCAGTGTGCTTTTTAACCCGGCTCGACAGACAGAGGCCACACTCAGCGACAGATGCCATCCGCCATCCGCCCGGCCAGCCAGACCACGTCCGATCCAGTGAAATGTCAATGGTTTTTAACCTCATTGAACAACAGCACAGCGTGTCCACTTGTGTATGATATTCAAGTAAATGTCAGGCGGCCTTTCACAGCCGTTCTGCCTCCCCAGAGAGATTTGGTGAGGGACAAGTCAACAGCGTCGGAGGTAGGTCACTCCACCCTGCACTTTAACACACAATATGTTGACAGCGGGAGTCAGCGAGTCAGGGGTAAAATATACAAACTGTGAATGTTTTATTGGAGTTTCAGAGTAGATAATGGCTAGATGGATAGGTGAGGAAAGAGAGACCTGTCTCGACGGGATTTCACCTGACTAAATAAACCATCGAATTAAAGAAAATAGAATAATATACGAAAGCAAATGGGCAAGAGATGTGGTATTGTGTATTATGATACTATTGTAGGTGGACTAAATGAATGGACTGTAATAATAAATTATCACACCTGCACATCAGCCAGGATGCAGTTAGTAGACTGTATTATAAGGCCTGATGTAACAGTTAGTAGACTATATTATAAGGTCTGATGTAACAGTATACTATATTATAAGGCCTGATGTAACAGTATACTATATTATAAGGCCTGATGTAACAGTGGACTATATTATAAGGCCTGATATAACAGTAGACTATATTATAAGGCCTGATGTAACAGTATACTATATTACAAGGCCTGATATAACAGTGGACTATATTATAAGGCCTGATATAACAGTTAGTAGACTATATTATAAGGCCTGATATAACAGTTAGTAGACTATATTATAAGGCCTGATATAACAGTGGACTATATTATAAGGCCTGATGTAACAGTAGACTATATTATAAGGCCTGATATAACAGTAGACTATATTATAAGGTCTGATATAACAGTTAGTAGACTATATTATAAGGCCTGATGTAACAGTATACTATATTATAAGGCCTGATATAACAGTAGACTATATTATAAGGCCTGATGTAACAGTGGACTATATTATAAGGCCTGATATAACAGTAGACTATATTATAAGGCCTGATGTAACAGTGGACTATATTATAAGGCCTGATATAACAGTAGACTATATTATAAGGCCTGATGTAACAGTGGACTATATTATAAGGCCTGATATAACAGTAGACTATATTATAAGGCCTGCCGCCCCAGGTAGCTTAGTGGTTGCTGTATGTTGTGGCTGGAGTTGACCTCAGATTCCATCCGGTCTTTATGATGTTGAATCGTTGTTGTTTGGGCTGTCGAGGCTGTATCAGGAGAAAATATCCTGTTGTTTGGGCTGTCGAGGCTGTATCAGGAGAAAATGTCCTGGTGTTTGGTCTGTAGAGGCTGTATCAGGAGAAAATGTCCTGGTGTTTGGACTGTCGAGGCTGTATCACTGAGAAGAGATATCAGTTAACGCAGAGAGCAGACAATGTCATGGCCTCAGTCTGTGCCTCTGGTGTTGTGTTTCAGGACACTGCTCTTGTGTCTTTAGCAGAAAACACAGCAGACACTAACACACTGGTATCCATCAATACAATAGATATTGTCAATCAAGGTTAGGCCGCTATTATTCTTACTAGTATCAGTATTACTGTTATAAGTCATTACTACTGTAAGGTTACAGTAGTACTGTAACCAATTGAAACCATGTCATCCCATTATATCAGTGATAGACTTCCATGAGAAAGATTGTATTAGATGGGAATCGGGATCCCCTGGCAGATAAATGCTACATTTACAGAATTAAATGTGATACAGTCCCTTTTGGACTAGCTGTTATTTTGAACTCAAACACAAATCTGGATTTGTGCTATACATAATGGCAGAAATGAAAAACGTGCAAAATTCAATAGTAACAAATGAATTTTTTATTTATTATTATATTATTATCATTTTATTATATTTTATATCATTATATTATATTATTATATTTATTATTATATTATTATTATTTTATTATATTTTATATCATTATATTATATTATTATATTTATTATTATATTATTATTATTTTATTATATTTTATATCATTATATTATATTATTATATTTATTATTATATTATTATTATTTTATTATATTTTATATCATTATATTATATTATTATATTTATTATTATATTATTATTATTTTATTATATTTTATATCATTATATTATATTATTATATTTATTATTATATTATTATTATTTTATTATATTTTATATCATTATATTATATTATTATATTTATTATTATATTATTATTATTTTATTATATTTTATATCATTATATTATATTATTATATTTATTATTATATTATTATTATTTTATTATATTTTATATCATTATATTATATTATTATATTTATTATTTATATTGTTATTATTATTTATTATTTATTTATTTATCTGATTACAATTCTACACTTCTCTGATTTACTAAACATTTGTCAAAGAGATTTATCAATAACGTCTGGCTCATTCACACAGGGTTGTTTGAAAGGCAATGCTGCGGATACACACACTTGGACCAGTGCTGTGTTGTAGTCCGGCAGGGGCATTGTACTGAGTCTGAGCTGTAACAACAGAATAGACGAGGAAGAAAAGGAGAGGAAGTTACTGTACCTTCACCGGGATTGGCTCACTGGCTCTGACAGCACAAACCAACAATACAGAACACAATTAAACTACTGTACCTTCACCGGGATTGGCTCACTGGCTCTGACTGCACAAACCACCAATACAGAACACAATTAAACTACTGTACTTTCACCGGGATTGGCTCACTGGCTCTGACAGCACAAACCACCAATACAGAACACAATTAAACTACTGTACCTCACCGGGATTGGCTCACTGGCTCTGACAGCACAAACCACCAATACAGAACACAATTAAACTACTGTACCTTCACCGGGATTGGCTCACTGGCTCTGACAGCACAAACCACCAATACAGAACACAATTAAACTACTGTACCGCTTCAGACAGATATCTCCTACTATAACCATAACTACTGTCCTGTTTCAGACTGATATCTCCTACTATAACCATAACTACTGTCCTGTTTCAGACAGATATCTCCTACTATAACCATAACTACTGTCCTGTTTCAGACTGATATCTCCTACTATAACCATAACTACTGTCCTGTTTCAGACTGATATCCTCCTCCTAGTAATCTGGACAAAAGAGTTCTGTGTGTTTATGGTCAGTAATCTGGACAAGAGTGTTCTGTGTGTTCATGGTCAGTAATCTGGACAAGAGTGTTCTGTGTGTTCATGGTCAGTAATCTGGACAAGAGTGTTCTGTGTGTTCATGGTCAGTAATCTTTGGGAATGTTCGTTCACGCCCTTTCTAAAGCATTCTATAATGACACACTCCTTAGTCAGCGACTCAGTCGACCGTACAGCAGGTCACGTTTGTCAGGGTGTAGGAACACTTGAAAACCCATTCACATAAAATGATCACTCAACTGTGATGTTAGGCTACACAGGATGGACTTTAATTGCTAAAACACCTCTCCTCTTCTCCCTGACCCAGAGAGATGTGTAAATAAATCACATTCTAGTTCAGAGAAGAAACAGCATTTGCATTTTATTTGAGTGGGGCATTTCTCTGATATAATATTCTGTATTCCATCATGAATGCGTACTATTACAATTGTCCTATTAGGTTCAACACTTCCTATAATACTACAAAGGTCAAAGTATAATGACTGTTGTTACTCGTTATGAGGAAATCTTATAAAAAATGTCCTTGTCATATTCAAACCCCTGCCGAAGAACCCTTTTGGAAGCTTATTCAAACCCCTGCCGAAGAACCCTTTTGGAAGCTTATTCAAACCCCTGCCGAAGAACCCTTTTGGAAGCTTATTCAAACCCCTGCCGAAGAACCCTTTTGGAAGCTTATTCAAACCCCTGCCGAAGAACCCTTTTGGAAGCTTATTCAAACCCCTGCCGAAGAACCCTTTTGGAAGCTTATTCAAACCCCTGCCGAAGAACCCTTTTGGAAGCTTATTCAAACCCCTGCCGAAGAACCCTTTTGGAAGCTTATTCAAACCCCTGCCGAAGAACCCTTTTGGAAGCTTATTCAAACCCCTGCCGAAGAACCCTTTTGGAAGCTTATTCAAACCCCTGCAGAAGAACCCTTTTGGAAGCTTATTCAAACCCCTGCCGAAGAACCCTTTTGGAAGCTTATTCAAACCCCTGCAGAAGAACCCTTTTGGAAGCTTATTCAAACCCCTGCCGAAGAACCCTTTTGGAAGCTTATTCAAACCCCTGCCGAAGAACCCTTTTGGAAGCTTATTCAAACCCCTGCAGAAGAACCCTTTTGGAAGCTTATTCAAACCCCTGCCGAAGAACCCTTTTGGAAGCTTATTCAAACCCCTGAAGAAGAACCCTTTTGGAAGCTTATTCAAACCCCTGCAGAAGAACCCTTTTGGAAGCTTATTCAAACCCCTGCCGAAGAACCCTTTTGGAAGCTTATTCAAACCCCTGCAGAAGAACCCTTTTGGAAGCTTTTTTTCTAACAGTGTACATGAACATTCTCTGTCGCTCGTTTTCATGTTCCCTTGATCCAGATAAGAGCAACAAGCCTGGAAAACAGGAGTAAGATGAAAACAACTAAAATATGACCAGCAGATACTGTATTGAGACCAGAAAGAAATTAACCAATGAGACATTGGACATTTGCCGACACACAATGTCATGGAACAACCCAAACTTTACGTAGAAACAGGAAAGATGAGTATCTCTGAAGAAACCAGGTTCATATGCTCTATTTCTACTTGATAATTACCACAGCTGTATGGCCTACAACAAGGAAACAGGAAACAGGAAACAGGAAACAGGATAGACTTTGAAGTGACCAGTAAAAAAACAATTTTGAACATCTCTAATTCTAAGAACATTGTATTTGGTACAAAACACTCCCTATGTTCTAGACCTCAGCTGAATCTGGTAATGAATGGTGTGGCTGTGGAACAAGTTGAGGAGACTAAATTACTTGGTGTTACCTTAGATTGTAAACTGTCATTGTCAAAACATAGAGATTCAATGATTGTGAACATGGGGAGAGATCTGTCCGTAATAAAGAGATGCTCTGCTTTTTTGACACCACACTGTCCAGTCAGGTGCTGCAAAGAAGGACCTGGAAAAAGCCGCATCTGTCTCAGAACAGATTGGCAACTTTTGCTCTGACTCTAATCAGAGGCCAATATCAATACTATGCTTGCCAGTCTCTCTTGGCATAAAGTAGAGGACTGACTGAAAATTAAAAATGGTTTGCATAGTCAACTGACACACACACACTTACCCCACCAGACATGCCACCAGGGGTCTTTTCACCGTCCCCAAATCAATAACAAATTCAAGAAAACGTACAGTATTGAGCCATGATTGCGTGGAACTCACTTCCATCTCAGATTGCTCAAGTGAATTGCAAACCTGGTTTAGAAAAGCAACACCTTACGACACAACTCTCCCCTATATGACCTAGATATGTTATGTACATGTACTGATATATGGGCTATGTGTGACGTTCTAGTTCTTTATGTAGTTCTTTCCTTGAGCTGTTCTTGTCTATTAATGTTCTCTATTGTGTCATGTTCCATGTTTTGTGTTGGACCCCAGGAAGAGTAGCTGCTGCAATATTTACAGATATCAAGGTGTTCCTAATAAAACATACCAGAAGATGTGTTCATGTGTCATAGAGTCTTCTCCTTAATTGGAGCACAGGGAGTTGGTTCTGAACTCAGCAAAAAAAAGAAGAAACGTGCCTTTTTCAGGACCCCTGTCTTTCAAAGATAATTTGTAAATATCCAAATAACTTCACAGATCTTCATTGTGAAGGGTTTAAACACTGTTTCCCAATGCTTGTTCAATGAACCATAAACAATTAGTGAACATGCACTTGTGGAACGGTTGTTAAGACACTAACAGCTTACAGACGGTAGGCAATTAAGGTCACAGTTATGAAAACTTAGGACACTAAAGAGGCCTTTCTACTGACTCTGAAAAACACCAAAAAGAAAGATGCCCAGGGTCCCTGCTCATCTGCGTGAATGTGCGTTAGGCATGCTGCAAGGCGGCATGAGGACTGCAGATGTGGCCAGGACAATTAATTGCAATGTCCGTACTGTGAGAGGCTTAAGACAGCACTACAGAGAGACAGAACGGACAGCTGATCGTCCTAGCAGTGGCAGACCACGTGTAACAACCCCTGCACAGGATCAGTACATCCGAACATCACAGCTGCGGGACAGGTACAGGATGGCAACAACAACTGCCCGAGTTACACCAGGAACACACAATCCCTCCATCAGTGCTCAGACTGTCCGCAACAGGCTGAGAGAGGCTGGACTGAGGGCTTGTAGGCCTGTTGTAATGCAGGTCCTCACCAGACATCACCGGCAACAACGTTGCCTATGGGCACAAACCCACCGTCGCTGGACCAGATAGGACTGGCAAAAAGTGCTCTTCACTGACGAGTCGCGATTTTATCTCACCAGGGATGATGTTCGGTTTTGCATTTATTATCGAAGGAATCAGCGTTACACCGAGGCCTGTACTCTGGAGCGGGATCGATTTGGAGGTGGAGGGTCTGTCATGGTCTGGGGCGGTGTGTCACAGCATCATCAGACTGAGCTTGTTGTCATTGCAGGCAATCCCAATGCTGTGCGTTACAGGGAAGACATCCTCCTCCCTCATGTGGTACCCTTCCTGCAGACTCATCCTGACATGACCCTCCAGCATGACCATGCCACCAGCCATACTGCTCGTTCTGTGCGTGATTTCCTGCAAGACAGGAATGTCAGTTTTCTGCCATAGCCAGCGAAGAGCACGGATCTCAATCCCATTGAGCATGTCTGGGACCTGTTGGATTGGAGGATGAGGGTTAGGGCCATTCCCCCCAGAAATGTCCGGGAACTTGCAGGTGCCTTGGTGAAAGAGTGGGGTAACATCTCACAGCAAGAACTGGCAAATCTGGTGCAGTCCATAAGAAGGAGATGCACTGCAGTACTTAATGCAGCTGGTGGCCACACCAGATACTGACTGTTACTTTTGATTTTGACCCCCCTTTTTTAAGGGACACATTATTCCATTTCTGTTAGTCACATGTTTGTGGAAGTTGTTCAGTTTATGTCTCAGTTGTTGAATCTTATGTTCACACAAATATTTACACATGTTAAGTTTGCTGAAAATAAACACAGTTGACAGTGAGAGGACGTTTCTTTTTTTTGCTGAGTTTAGTGAGGAAAGACTGCTTGTTTATGAGTGAAAACTAAAATCATGAAGTAGACCTACTTATATAGGGCAAAATATATTTGCATAGCTTTCCAGCAGAATCATCTTTGATCTTCTCAGTCAACGTTCTTCTTTGTGATCTCAACTCTCTTCATTCATTTAATATGGTCCCTAGACTGGATTTTTATCCCTAGACTGGATTTGACTACCGACCCCTCGATGCCACTACATTCAGTTAATACTGGCAGTTATTACTTTATGGGTTCAGCCATGCACCGTGTCCCACACAGGCAATCAAACTGTAAACAAACCCTGGGAGAGATAATTAAATACCTTCACAGGGAAGCAGAGCAGCCCTGAACTGATCCCATCAACAGCAGCATATCAACTGTTGTGACTTCTCCTGTCCCCTGAGTCAGGCTGGTGCTGTCTCCTGTCCCCTGTGTCAGGCTGGTGCTGTCTCCTGTCCCCTGTGTCAGGCTGGTGCTGTCTGCTGTCCCCTGTGTCAGGCTGGTGCTGTCTCCTGTCACCTGAGTCAGGTTGGTGAGGCTGGTGTTTTCTCCTGTCCCCTGTGTCAGACTGGTGCTGTCTCCTGTCCCCTGTGTCAGACTGGTGCTGTCTCTTGTCCCCTGTGTCAGGCTGGTGCTGTCTGCTGTCCCCTGTGTCAGGCTGGTGCTGTCTCCTGTCACCTGAGTCAGACTGGTGCTGTCTCTTGTCCCCTGTGTCAGGCTGGTGCTGTCTGCTGTCCCCTGTGTCAGGCTGGTGCTGTCTCCTGTCACCTGAGTCAGACTGGTGTTTTCTCCTGTCCCCTGTGTCAGACTGGTGCTGTCTCCTGTCCCCTGTGTCAGACTGGTGTTTTCTCCTGTCCAATAGTATCAGGCTGGTGTTTTCTCCTGTCCAATAGTATCAGGTTGGTGATGCTGGTGTTTTCTCCTGTCCCCTGTGTCAGGCTGGTGCTGTCTCCTGTCCCCTGTGTCAGACTGGTGCTGTCTCCTGTCCCCTGTGTCAGACTGGTGTTTTCTCCTGTCCAATAGTACCAGGCTGGTGTTTTCTCCTGTCCAATAGTATCAGGCTGGTGTTTTCTCCTGTCCAATAGTATCAGGTTGGTGAGACTGGTGTTTTCTCCTGTCCAATAGTATCAGGTTGGTGAGGCTGGTGTTTTCTCCTGTCCAATAGTACCAGGCTGATGTTTTCTCCTGTCCAATAGTATCAGGCTGGTGTTTTCTCCTGTCCAATAGTATCAGGTTGGTGAAGCTGGTGTTTCCTCCTGTCCAATAGTACCAGGCTGGTGTTTTCTCCTGTCCAATAGTATCAGGCTGGTGTTTTCTCCTGTCCAATAGTATCAGGTTGGTGAGGCTGGTGTTTTCTCCTGTCCAATAGTATCAGGTTGGTTAGGCTGGTGTTTTCTCCTGTCCCCTGTGTCAGGCTGGTGCTGTCTCCTGTCCCCTGTGTCAGGCTGGTGCTGTCTCCTGTCCCCTGTGTCAGGCTGGTGCTGTCTCCTGTCCCCTGTGTCAGACTGGTGCTGTCTCCTGTCCCCTGTGTCAGGCTGGTGCTGTCTCCTGTCCCCTGTGTCAGGCTGGTGCTGTCTCCTGTCCCCTGTGTCAGGCTGGTGCTGTCTCCTGTCCCCTGTGTCAGGCTGGTGCTGTCTCCTGTCCCCTGTGTCAGGCTGGTGCTGTCTCCTGTCCCCTGTGTCAGGCTGGTGCTGTCTTCTGTCCCCTGTGTCAGGCTGGTGCTGTCTCCTGTCCCCTGTGTCAGGCTGGTGCTGTCTCCTGTCCCCTGTGTCAGGCTGGTGCTCTCTCCTGTCCCTTGTGTCAGGCTGGTGCTGTCTCCTGTCCCCTGTGTCAGGCTGGTGCTGTCTCCTTTCCCCTGTGTCAGGCTGGTGCTTTCTCCTGTCCCCTGTGTCAGGCTGGTGCTGTCTCCTGTCCCCTGTGTCAGGCTGGTGCTGTCTCCTGTCCCCTGTGTCAGACTGGTGCTGTCTCCTGTCCCCTGTGTCAGACTGGTGCTGTCTCCTGTCCCCTGTGTCAGACTGGTGCTGTCTCCTTTCCCCTGTGTCAGGCTGGTGCTGTCTCCTGTCCCCTGTGTCAGACTGGTGCTGTCTCCTGTCCCCTGTGTCAGACTGGTGCTGTCTCCTGTCCCCTGTGTCAGACTGGTGCTGTCTCCTTTACCCTGTGTCAGGCTGGTGCTGTCTCCTGTCCCCTGTGTCAGGCTGGTGCTGTCTCCTGTCCCCTGTGTCAGGCTGGTGCTGTCTCCTGTCCCCTGTGTCAGGCTGGTGCTGTCTCCCGTCCCCTGTGTCAGGCTGGTGCTGTCTCCTGTCCCCTGTGTCAGGCTGGTGCTGTCTCCTGTCCCCTGTGTCAGGCTGGTGCTCTCTCCTGTCCCTTGTGTCAGGCTGGTGCTGTCTCCTGTCCCCTGTGTCAGGCTGGTGCTGTCTCCTTTCCCCTGTGTCAGGCTGGTGCTTTCTCCTGTCCCCTGTGTCAGGCTGGTGCTGTCTCCTGTCCCCTGTGTCAGGCTGGTGCTGTCTCCTGTCCCCTGTGTCAGACTGGTGCTGTCTCCTGTCCCCTGTGTCAGGCTGGTGCTGTCTCCTGTCCCCTGTGTCAGGCTGGTGCTGTCTCCTGTCCCCTGTGTCAGGCTGGTACTGTCTCCTGTCCCCTGTGTCAGCTTGGGAATGGGCTTTTTTTCTGGTAGATCCATATCATAGGCTTTATTTTTTGTCCTCATCTTTAACCCACAGAGGTTTACAGACCAGCCTGCTCTCTTGAGGTCATGTTGCAGACAGCTGTAGCCTTTTTACTGTAGAAAATAATTGGTTTGGTTAATAATGAAAAAACAATAGATATTCTTTCAATAAATTATGACATTATTGGACGTGATTTAACTAGTCACATATGTCACTTTCTTTCATCTTGAGCTGACAGTTTGACATGTGAAAATCACATAGCTGTTTTCACAAGTTAAGCTTAAATTTCACACGTAAAACCACATTTTAACATGTATTACATTTAGAGTTCACATGTTAACACCACCTTTTCACGTGAGAATAATAACATGTTTTCACCTCACATGTGGATTGCATTTTCACATGTGAAATTTGAGGTTTTGCATGTTAAAACGTTTAATTGACGTGAAAATGTTACTTTCATTTGTGAAATTGCAAGTTCACATGTGAAAATCAATCACAAGTAAAAAATCTAATTTGCCCAAATGCAACATTTGTTTTATTTTTGGGGTTGGGGGGTTCACATAGTTCTGCTGTGTGAAGGTCACTGCCTGTTAAAGTCCTTAGTTTCTACATCCATTATTCAGCTTATAAATAATGAATGATATGTACCCATTGATTACTGAAGAATATAACTTACAAAAGCTTATTTCATCTGTTGTACCGCATCAAAACCCAACATATAACCCTGTTATACACCACTGTTTGTAAACGTAGGAAATGTAAACAACCACTGTATAGCCCAAAAAATATAATTGAGTTAAAACTATATTTGAAATCATGGTTGGTGTCCGAGGATTACCGCTTTAAATTCCTTTAAATACAGTAATAGTGTTATTATATAGTGCAGGCCTCTAGTGATTAAACTTTAAATACCTTTAAATACAGTAATAGTGTTATTATATAGTGCAGGCCTCTAGTGATTAAACTTTAAATACCTTTAAATACAGTAATAGTGTTATTATATAGTGCAGGCCTCTAGTGATTAAACTTTAAATACCTTTAAATACAGTAATAGTGTTATTATATAGTGCAGGCCTCTAGTGATTGAGTTACTTTGGTGCCATTAATATCAAGCACAAGTTCCGAAGTCGAGAGCATTGTCAGTAGTGAAAACAAACAAAGAATGCTATTTAAAGCAAAAGTATTGATAGCAAGAAATAATTTCAACATGCGAGAACAAATGAATTGTAAATGGATGCAAAAAAAATATTGTTCAGCTAAGTATTTTTTTAATGATAATTCGATTAAATAAAACTCCTCCCTCTTCCTTGCAATTTTCCCCATCTTTAGTCATGTTACCATGGCTTTTGGTTATGTTACCATGGCTTTTGGTTATGTTACCATGGCTTTTGGTTATGTTACCATGGCTTTTGGTTATGTTACCATGGCTTTTGGTTATGTTACCATGGCTTTTGGTTATGTTACCATGGCTTTTGGTTATGTTACCATGGCTTTTGGTTATGTTACCATGGCTTTTGGTTATGTTACCATGGCTTTGGTTATGTCACCATGGCTTTGGTTATGTTACCATGGCTTTGGTTATGTCACCATGGCTTTTGGTTATGTTACCATGGCTTTTGGTTATGTTACCATGGCTTTGGTTATGTTACCATGGCTTTGGTTATGTTACCATGGCTTTGGTTATGTCACCATGGCTTTTGGTTATGTCACCATGGCTTTTGGTTATGTTACCATGGCTTTGGTTATGTTACCATGGCTTTTGGTTATGTTACCATGGCTTTTGGTTATGTTACCATGGCTTTTGGTTATGTTACCATGGCTTTGGTTATGTCACCATGGCTTTGGTTATGTTACCATGGCTTTGGTTATGTCACCATGGCTTTTGGTTATTTTACCATGGCTTTTGGTTATGTTACCATGGCTTTGGTTATGTTACCATGGCTTTGGTTATGTTACCATGGCTTTGGTTATGTCACCATGGCTTTTGGTTATGTCACCATGGCTTTGGTTATGTTACCATGGCTTTGGTTATGTCACCATGGCTTTTGGTTATGTTACCATGGCTTTTGGTTATGTTACCATGGCTTTGGTTATGTTACCATGGCTTTGGTTATGTTACCATGGCTTTGGTTATGTTACCATGGCTTTGGTTATGTCACCATGGCTTTTGGTTATGTCACCATGGCTTTGGTTATGTTACCATGGCTTTTGGTTATGTTACCATGGCTTTTGGTTATGTTACCATGGCTTTTGGTTATGTCACCATGGCTTTGGTTATGTTACCATGGCTTTGGTTATGTCACCACGGCCTTTGCATTCGCTGCCTTTTTTCCAGTTGCAAGTTTTGTCACATTCATTCCATCAACCCACTGCTGGTTTGCCTCAAGCTAATAAGCAGGGTTGGTTCTGGTCGGTCCCTGGATGGGAGACCAGATGTACAGTGCCTTGCGAAAGTATTCGGCCCCCTTGAACTTTGCGACCTTTTGCCACATTTCAGGCTTCAAACATAAAGATATAAAACTGTATTTTTTTGTGAAGATTCAACAACAAGTGGGACACAATCATGAAGTGGAATGACATTTATTGGATATTTCAAACTTTTTTAACAAATCAAAAACTGAGAAATTGGGCGTGCAAAATTATTCAGCCCCCTTAAGTTAATACTTTGTAGTGCCACCTTTTGCTGTGATTACAGCTGTAAGTCGCTTGGGGTATGTCTCTATCAGTTTTGCACATCGAGAGACTGACATTTTTTCCCATTCCTCCTTGCAAAACAGCTCGAGCTCAGTGAGGTTGGATGGAGAGCATTTGTGAACAGCAGTTTTCAGTTCTTTCCACAGATTCTCGATTGGATTCAGGTCTGGACTTTGACTTGGCCATTCTAACACCTGGATATGTTTATTTTTGAACCATTCCATTGTAGATTTTGCTTTATGTTTTGGATCATTGTCTTGTTGGAAGACAAATCGCCGTCCCAGTCTCAGGTCTTTTGCAGACTCCATCAGGTTTTCTTCCAGAATGGTCCTGTATTTGGCTCCATCCATCTTCCCATCAATTTTAACCATCTTCCCTGTCCCTGCTGAAGAAAAGCAGGCCCAAACCATGATGCTGCCACCACCATGTTTGACAGTGGGGATGGTGTGTTCAGGGTGATGAGCTGTGTTGCTTTTATGCCAAACATAACGTTTTGCATTGTTGCCAAAAAGTTCAATTTTGGTTTCATCTGACCAGAGCACCTTCTTCCACATGTTTGGTGTGTCTCCCAGGTGGCTTGTGGCAAACTTTAAACGACACTTTTTATGGATATCTTTAAGAAATGGCTTTCTTCTTGCCACTCTTCCATAAAGGCCAGATTTGTGCAATATACGACTGATTGTTGTCCTATGGACAGAGTCTCCCACCTCAGCTGTAGATCTCTGCAGTTCATCCAGAGTGATCATGGGCCTCTTGGCTGCATCTACAAGGTCTTGGCTGATATCTTTTGATTTTCCCATGATGTCAAGCAAAAAGGCACTGAGTTTGAAGGTAGACCTTGAAATATATCCACAGGTACACCTCCAATTGACTCAAATTATGTCAAGTAGCCTATCAGAAGCTTCTAAAGCCATGATCATTTTCTGGAATTTTCCAAGCTGTTTAAAGACACAGTCAACTTAGTGTATGTAAACTTCCGACCCACTGGAATTGTGATACAGTGAATTATAAGTGGAAAAATCTGTCTGCCAACAATTGTTGGGAAAATTACTTGTGTCATGCACAAAGTAGATGTCCTAACCAACTTGCTAAAACTATAATTTGTTAACAATAATTTTGGTTGAAAAACGAGTTTTAATGACTCCAACCTAAGTGTATGTCAATTTCTGACTTCAACTGTTTATATATATTTTATATATATATATATATAGCTATATACAGTACCAGTCAAAAGTTTGGACACACCTCCTCATTCCAGGGTTTTTCTTAATTTGTTTCTATTTTCTATATTGTAGAATAATAGTGAAGACATCAAAACTATGAAGTAACACATATGCAATCATGTAGTAACCAATCAAAGTATTTTATATTTGAGATTTTTCAAAGTAGCCACCCTTTGCCTTGATGACATCTTTGCACACTCTTGACAGCTAGCTTCCGTCCTCCTCTTTGTACATAGACTTCAATACAAAATCTAGGAGGCTCTTGCTTCTCACTCGCTTCCATGATGACTTCCAGAGGATGTTGTCCAACCTATCAGAGCTCTTGGAGCATGAACTGACATGTTGTTCACCCAATCAAAGGATCAGAGAATGAATCTAGTATTAAAAGCAGAAGCTACAGCTCGCTAGCACTGCAGTGCATAAAATGTGGTGAGGAGTTTACTCAAAGAGAAATACAATAGTTGGAACAGTTTTCAAGAAATTAAATATATTCAAAAATGAAGGAGAAGCAAGAAAGAGAGAGAGATATTTCGTATTGTTTTTCATTTTCAGTTTCAATTACGTCACTAGCAAATGCAGCTAGCTAGTTTAGGCTACTTAAACACCCGGCTCAAACCGAGAGGGATGCTATGTTAGCTAGCTGGCTATGGCTATCCAACAGAGAGGGATGCTATGTTAGCTAGTTGGCTACGGCTATCCAACACAACACTGGAACTCTTCCAAGTCAAGGTAAGCTTTTGGTTGATTTAATTTATTGCCGGTGTAACTGCTAAGCTGCTTACTGACTATACATACAAGAAGGAAGAAGGAATACAACGTGGCTGCTGTGAAAGTGAACTGTTTTAAATCGTGATTCATTCAACCGATTTGGTTGAAAAACATTTGTTAAGCGTAAGCAAACAAACCAGAGATAAAAAAAAAAATCCTACAATTGTCCAAAAATAAACTCTCATTTGCAACTGTTACACACTAGATAATCAGCTAGATGAAGGAAAGAGTATGCAAGGCGGTATTGAATGTGTCACGGTCTGTCCATATCACTGTCTGTCACCTCAAATGTTTTTTTCTACCTGTGTGTGCCTATGTTGTAAACTCATAGGCTATGTTGTAAACTAGGTTGTAGAATAGAATAAAACGTAACAACATCTGGAAGGCTCTGAATACTTTCTGAATTGACTTCAGAAAAATGTTGACTTTTTTTCACAATTTCTTATGTTACGTTCTCATTCTAAAATGTATTAAATAAACACAAATGCTCAGCAATATACACACAATACCCCATAATCATGAAGCAAAAACAGTTGTATTTTTTATTTTGCTAAATAATTAGGTATAAAACATAAATACTTTATTTACAGAAGTATTCAGAGCTTTTGCTATGAGATTCGAAATTGCGCTCAGATCAAATCAAAATCAAATGTATTTATATAGCCCTTCGTACATCAGCTGATATCTCAAAGTGCTATACAGAAACCCAGCCTAAAACCCCAAACAGCAAGCAATGCAGGTGTAGAAGCACGGTGGCTAGGAAAAACTCCCTAGAAAGGTCAGAACCTAGGAAGAAACTAGAGAGGATCAAGGCTATGAGGGGCGGCCAGTCCTCTTCTGGTTGTGCTGGGTGGAGATTATAACAGAACATGGCCAAGATGTTCAAATGTTCATAGATGACCAGCAGGGTCAAATAATAATAATCACAGTTGTTGTCGAGGGTGCAATAGGTCAGCACCTCAGGCTTTTCGTAGCCGATCATTCAGAGTATCTCTACCGCTCCTGCTGTCTCTAGAGAGTTGAAACAGCAGGTCTGGGACAGGTAGCACGTCCGGTGAACAGGTCAGGGTTCCATAGCCGCAGGCAGAACAGAACAGTTGAAACTGGAGCAGCAGCACAGCCAGGTGTACTGGGGACAGCAAGGAGCCATAAGGCCAGGTAGTCCTGAGGCATGGTCCTAGGACTCAGGTCCTCCGAGTGAGAGAAAGACAAATAATTAGAGAGAGCACACTTAAATTCACATAGGACACCGGATAAGACAGGAGCAATACTCCAGATATAACAGACTGACCCTAGCCCCCCGACACATAAACTACTGCAGCATAAATACTGGAGGCTGAGACAGGAGGGGTCGGCAGACACTGTGGCCCATCCAATGATACCCTTGGACAGGCCAAACAGGCAGGATATAACCCCACCCACTTTGCCAAAGCACAGCCCCCACACCACTTATGTAAATAGTACTTTTCCTCTTCGCTGCTTCTGGTTCCCTCACTGTTGATGAAAGGAACACTTGGTTCCTGGAGCAAATAGCACTACTATTGACCACGACCTATAGGGCTCTATGTAGTGAATAGACTATGTGTCTGTGTCCCAAACGGCACCCTAATCCCTACATAGTGCCCATAGGGCCTATAGGGCTCTGGTCAAAACAAGGGCTCTATGTAGGGAATAGGGTTCCAAACGAAGGGTTCCTGTAGCAAACGGCTCCCAGCAGCTCTGCTTGATTAGGCATCGTTCCACACTTTAATGAATGTTAATGGAGTTTTTACATGTCTGTTTTGCATGCGGCGTATCAGCTCCATGAGAGAGAGAGCTGGTTTAATAGCTCATCAGCCACCGCCTGAGTTTCTCTTGACCTTCAGGAGGAAGTTTATGTTAAGAGTAATTTGGTTAAATGATGCAAGAGGGGTTGTCTTATTGGATTTCTGTCGTCTGTCAACAGTGTGGTTATGACTCTCACGTTTTGTAGCTACGTTTCTACTTTTTAATATTTTATTACGATGCTTCCAACAACAACGTCACCTACCTTTAGCAGTTACAACGATGTGTTCATCTCTGGAGTCAGGTGACGTAATTCAGACCCCTTGACTATTCCACATTTTGTTCGGTTATAGCTCTAAAATATATTAAATCGTTTTTCCCCTCATAAATCTACACACAATATCCATAATGCCAAGGCAAAAAAAGGATTTTAGATTTTTTTTTAAAGAAACAAATGTCACATTTACATAAGTATTCAGACGCTTTCCTCAGTACTTTGCTGAAGCATCTTTGGCATCCATAAGAGCCTCGAGTCTTCTTTGGTATGAAGCTACAAGCTTGGCACACCTGTATTTGGGGAGTTTCTCCCATTCTTCTCTGCAGATCCTCTCAAGATTCGTCAGGTTGGATGAGAAGCGTTGCTGCACAGCTATTTTCAGGTCTCTCCAGAGATGTCCGATCTTGATGTCCGGGTTCAAGTCTGGGCTCTGGCTGGGCATTCAAGGATATTCAGAAACTTGTCCCAAAGCCACTCCTGCATTGTCCTGTTGGAAGGTGAACATTCGCCCCAGTCTGTCTGATAACCTGCTCCAGAGTGGTCAGGACTTCATCAAGGATCTCTCTGTACTTTTCTCCGTGTAATCTTTGCTTTGATCCTGACTAGTCTCCCAGTCCCTGTCGTGGAAAAACATCCCCGCAGAATGATGCCACCACCATGCTTCACCGTAGGGATGGTGCCATGTTTTCTCTAGACATGATGCTTGTCATTCAGGCCAAAGTGTTCAATCTTGGTTTTATCAGACCAGATAATCGTGTTTGTCATGGTCTGAGAGTCCTTTAGGTGCCTCTTGGCAAACTCCAAGCGGGCTGTCGTGTGCCTTTTAGTGAGGAGTGGCTTCCGTCAGGCCACTCTACTATAAAGGCCTGATTCGTGGTGTGCTGCAGAGATGGTTGTCCTTCTGGAAGGTTCTCCCATCTCCACAGAGGAACTCTGGAGCTGTGTCAGTGTGACCATAGGGTTCCTGGTCACCTCCCTGACCAAGGCCCTTCTCCCCTGATTATTTAGTTTGGCCGGGCGGCCAGCTCTGGGAAGAGTCTTGGTGGTTCTAAACATCTTCCATTTAAGAATGATGGAGGCCACTGTGTTCTTGGGGACCTACAATGCTACAGAAATCTTTTGGTTCCCTTCCCCAGATCTGTGCCTCGACACAGTCCTGTCTCGGAGCTCTACGGACAATTCCTTCGACCTCATGACTCGGTTTTTGCTCTGATATGCTCTGTCAACATGTGTGTGCCTTTCCAAATCATGTCCAATCAATTGAATTTACCACAAGAAGACTCCAATCAAGTTGTAGAAACATCTCAAGGATGATCAATGGAAACAGGATGCACCTGAGATCAATTTTGAGTCTCATAGTAAAGGTCTGAATACTGATGTAAATAAAGTATATCTGTTTTATTTTCTGTACAGAAGCAGTAATTGCAAACTTCAACAGTCGGGACAAATTTCAATATTAAAATACAATTATTAGACTTTGTATATCCAGACCATGTACAGATACAGAGCCTGGAGAAGTGGATGGGTAGGTAGGAGGGATGAAGAGAGAGAGAGAGAATGAGGGAAGAAGAGAGAGAGAGAGATTGAAGGAAGAAGAGAGAGAGAGAGAGAGAGAGAGAGAGAGAAGGAGAGAGAGAGAGAGAATAAAGAGAAATAGGTCACCTTCATGGTAGTAGTTTGCAATTCAAATATGTGTTTCCATCAGAAGAGAAGTGAGGAGGAGGTGTAACCTACTAGGGTTAGGGTTAAGCTCCATCAGAAGGGAAGTGAGGAGGAGGTGTAACCTACGAGGGTTACACTCCATCAGAAGGGAAGTGAGGAGGAGGTGTAACCTACTAGGGTTAGGGTTACGCTCCATCAGAAGGGAAGTGAGGAGGAGGTGTAACCTACGAGGGTTACACTCCATCAGAAGGGAAGTGAGGAGGAGGTGTAACCTACTAGGGTTACGCTCCATCAGAAGAGAAGTGAGGAGGAGGTGTAACCTACTAGGGTTAGGGTTATGCTCCATCAGAAGAGAAGTGAGGAGGAGGTGTAACCTACGAGGGTTACGCTCCATCAGAAGAGAAGTGAGGAGGAGGTGTAACCTACGAGGGTTAGGGTTAAGCTCCATCAGAAGAGTAGTGAGGAGGAGGTGTAACCTACTAGGGTTAGGGTTACACTCCATCAGAAGGGAAGTGAGGAGGAGGTGTAACCTACTAGGGTTAGGGTTACGCTCCATCAGAAGAGAAGTGAGGAGGAGGTGTAACCTACTAGGGTTAGGGTTACGCTCCATCAGAAGAGAAGTGAGGAGGAGGTGTAACCTACGAGGGTTAGGGTTAAGCTCCATCAGAAGAGTAGTGAGGAGGAGGTGTAACCTACTAGGGTTAGGGTTACACTCCATCAGAAGGGAAGTGAGGAGGAGGTGTAACCTACTAGGGTTAGGGTTACACTCCATCAGAAGAGAAGTGAGGAGGAGGTGTAACCTACTAGTGTTAGGGTTACGCTCCATCAGAAGGGAAGTGAGGAGGAGGTGTAACCTACTAGGGTTAGGGTTGCGCTCCATCAGAAGGGAAGTGAGGAGGAGGTGTAACCTACGAGGGTTAGGGTAACACTCCATCAGAAGGGAAGTGAGGAGGAGGTGTAACCTACTAGGGTTACGCTCCATCAGAAGAGAAGTGAGAAGGAGGTGTAACCTACTAGGGTTAGGGTTACGCTCCATCAGAAGGGAAGTGAGGAGGAGGTGTAACCTACTAGGGTTACGCTCCATCAGAAGAGAAGTGAGGAGGAGGTGTAACCTACTAGGGTTAGGGTTACGCTCCATCAGAAGGGAAGTGAGGAGGAGGTGTAACCTACTAGTGTTACGCTCCATCAGAAGAGATGTGATGAGGAGGTGTAACCTATGAGGGTTAGGGTTACGCTCCATCAGAAGAGATGTGATTAGGAGGTGTAACCTACGAGGGTTAGGGTTACGCTCCATCAGAAGGGAAGTGAGGAGGAGGTGTAACCTACTAGTGTTACGCTCCATCAGAAGGGAAGTGAGGAGGAGGTGTAACCTACGAGGGTTACGCTCCATCAGAAGAGAAGTGAGGAGGAGGTGTAACCTACTAGGGTTAGGGTTACACTCCATCAGAAGAGAAGTGAGGAGGAGGTGTGACCTACGAGGGTTAGGGTTACGCTCCATCAGAAGAGAAGTGAGGAGGAGGTGTAACCTACTAGTGTTACGCTCCATCAGAAGAGAAGTGATGAGGAGGTGTAACCTACGAGGGTTAGGGTTACGCTCCATCAGAAGGGAAGTGAGGAGGAGGTGTAACCTACTAGTGTTACGCTCCATCAGAAGGGAAGTGAGGAGGAGGTGTAACCTACTAGGGTTAGGGTTACGCTCCATCAGAAGGGAAGTGAGGAGGAGGTGTAACCTACTAGTGTTACGCTCCATCAGAAGAGAAGTGAGGAGGAGGTGTAACCTACTAGGGTTAGGGTTACGCTCCATCAGAAGGGAAGTGAGGAGGAGGTGTAACCTACGAGGGTTACGCTCCATCAGAAGAGAAGTGAGGAGGAGGTGTAATCTACTAGGGTTACGCTCCATCAGAAGAGAAGTGAGGAGGAGGTGTAACCTACTAGGGTTAGGGTTACGCTCCATCAGAAGGGAAGTGAGGAGGAGGTGTAACCTACGAGGGTTAGGGTTACGCTCCATCAGAAGGGAAGTGAGGAGGAGGTGTAACCTACGAGGGTTAGGGTTACGCTCCATCAGAAGGGAAGTGAGGAGGAGGTGTAACCTACTAGTGTTACGCTCCATCAGAAGAGAAGTGAGGAGGAGGTGTAACCTACTAGGGTTACGCTCCATCAGAAGGGAAGTGAGGAGGAGGTGTAACCTTTTCTTGGCACCACATGCAGGGCCCACAGTCACTTTGCTTTTGGGACTTAGGGGCTTCTGAGTGAAGCATGCTAGGCCCCATCACCATTTCTTTTATTTTTTATTTATTTCACCTTTATTTAACCAGGTAGGCTAGTTGAGAACAAGTTCTCATTTGCAACTGCGACCTGGCCAAGATAAAGCATAGCAGTGTGAACAGACAACACAGAGTTACACATGGAGTAAACAATTAACAAGTCAATAACACAGTAGGAAAAAAAGGGGAGTCTATATACATTGTGTGCAAAAGGCATGAGGAGGTAGGTGAATAATTACAATTTTGCAGATTAACACTGGAGTGATAAATGATCAGATGGTCATGTACAGGTAGAGATATTGGTGTGCAAAAGAGCAGAAAAGTAAATAAATAAAAACAGTATGGGGATGAGGTAGGTAAAAATGGGTGGGCTATTTACCGATAGACTATGTACAGCTGCAGCGATCGGTTAGCTGCTCAGATAGCAGATGTTTGAAGTTGGTGAGGGAGATAAAAAGTCTCCAACTTCAGCGATTTTTGCAATTCGTTCCAGTCACAGGCAGCAGAGAACTGGAACGAAAGGCGGCCAAATGAGGTGTTGGCTTTAGGGATGATCAGTGAGATACACCTGCTGGAGCGTGTGCTACGGATGGGTGTTGCCATCGTGACCAGTGAACTGAGATAAGGCGGAGCTTTACCTAGCATGGACTTGTAGATGACCTGGAGCCAGTGGCGACGAATATGTAGCGAGGGCCAGCCGACTAGAGCATACAAGTCGCAGTGGTGGGTGGTATAAGGTGCTTTAGTGACCAAACGGATGGCACTGTGATAAACTGCATCCAGTTTGCTGAGTAGAGTGTTGGAAGCAATTTTGTAGATGACATCGCCGAAGTCGAGGATCGGTAGGATAGTCAGTTTTACTAGGGTAAGTTTGGCGGCTTGAGTGAAGGAGGCTTTGTTGCGGAATAGAAAGCCAACTCTTGATTTGATTTTCGATTGGAGATGTTTGATATGAGTCTGGAAGGAGAGTTTACAGTCTAGCCAGACACCTAGGTACTTATAGATGTCCACATATTCAAGGTCGGAACCATCCAGGGTGGTGATGCTGGTCAGGCGTGCGTGCGGGTGCAGGCAGCGAACGGTTGAAAAGCATGCATTTGGTTTTACTAGCGTTTAAGAGTAGTTGGAGGCCACGGAAGGAGTGCTGTATGGCATTGAAGCTCGTTTGGAGGTTAGATAGCACAGTGTCCAAGGACGGGCCGGAAGTATATACAATGGTGTCGTCTGCGTAGAGGTGGATCAGGGAATCGCCCGCAGCAAGAGCAACATCATTGATATATACAGAGAAAAGAGTCGGCCCGAGGACTGAACCCTGTGGCACCCCCATAGAGACTGGCAGAGGACCGGACAGCATGCCCTCCGATTTGACACACTAAACTCTGTCTGCAAAGTAATTGGTGAACCAGGCAAGGCAGTCATCCGAAAAACCGAGGCTACTGAGTCTGCCGATAAGAATATGGTGATTGACAGAGTCGAAAGCCTTGGCAAGGTCAATGAAGACAGCTGCACAGTACTGTCTTTTATCGATGGCGGTTATGATATCGTTTAGTACCTTGAGCGTGGCTGAGGTGCACCCGTGACCGGCTCGGAAACCAGATTGCACAGCGGAGAAGGTACGGTGGGATTCGAGATGGTCAGTGACCTGTTTGTTGACTTGGCTTTCGAAGACCTTAGATAGGCAGGGCAGGATGGATATAGGTCTGTAACAGTTTGGGTCCAGGGTGTCTCCCCCTTTGAAGAGGGGGATGACTGCGGCAGCTTTCCAATCCTTGGGGATCTCAGACGATATGAAAGAGAGGTTGAACAGGCTGGTAATCGGGGTTGCGACAATGGCGGCGGATAGTTTCAGAAATAGAGGGTCCAGATTGTCAAGCCCAGGTGATTTTTACGGGTCCAGGTTTTGCAGCTCTTTCAGAACATCTGCTATCTGGATTTGGGTAAAGGAGAAACTTCTGCCTGAAGAAGCTGGCCTTAGCTTTCCTGACTGACCATCCCGAACATTAGCCAGCCACCACTGATTCAAGACATCTATTAGCAGGCTTGGGGTTTGTGTTTCCAATGACACCCTGTTCCCGACAGAGTGCATTTTTTAGGGGGACCAGAGCCCTCAAAAGTAGTGCACTACGTAGGGAATAGGGTGCATATTTGAGATGTACCGCGGCTTTTAAAAGGATCAGGAGGCCTGACAGGCATTTGACTTCAAGCATTGTCATTCATTCAAATTTATTCATCTGAATACAGTTAACGATAAAAAATATTTAAAAAATTAAACTATCCACTTTTTTTCCCTCCGAGGATTCATTTGGTTGATTTCAATATTGATGTATTGTCACTGCAGCCTAGTTTCCCTGTCAGCCCTCCTGTGGAGGATGAAGAGACTCTTCTCCGGCAGACTCCACTAGAATAGACTCAGAGAGGAACAGCGCCACACACACAAGTTTTCATATTTCCATATTGAATAGAATAGTGGATCTGTGTGTCTCAGGTGGCTATCTGTATGTCTCAGGTGGCTATCTGTGTGTGTCAGGTGGCTATCTGTGTGTCTCAGGTGGCGTTTCTCTATAGGCAACTATTCTTTGAGTTTGCCTTTGCAGTGTAAATGTGTATATTTAGCGTACGCCAGCAATTACACTGTGACCCTAATGAGATGTTTTGTTCTTTGAGCGAACCCTGCCAATAACACCTTAGGTCAAATGGATACTGTCACTTTGATCACACTGTGTCCTTCTAGGATGTTTTCTTAGCTTCCAATTGGCTCGTTCACCCCCCCCCCCTCTTGCTTTCTCCTGTAACTATTCCCCAGGTCGTTGCTGTAAATGAGAATGTGTTCTCAGTCAACTTACCTGGTAAAATAAGGGTAAAAAAAATGTCCTTCTATGATGTTATCTCATTGATACAATCTGATTATGGCATATTGTAGAGTACTAATGAGTCCGTCCCAAATTGCACCCTACTCACTGTATAGAGTGTACTCGTTTTAACCAGGGCCCATAGGGCTGTGCACCCTACTTTATTTCACCTACATACTACATCAGAAAGTGTAAATAGGGTTTATTAATGATGTCATTATTTATCTTTTCTGCCCAGAGTTGCTTGTTGGATTTGAAAGCAGTGACAGAGGTTGGTAATGTGCTTATGTATTCAGTGTCACACTGAGGCAGTTCTGCTCTCATTGATGACAGATTGAGTCAGGGCAGGGTGAGGCAGGACAGGGTGAGTCAGGGCAGGGTGAGGCAGGACAGGGTGAGTCAGGGCAGGGTGAGTCAGGACAGGGTGAGACAGGACAGAGTGAAACAGGACAGAGTGAAACAGGACAGGGTGAGACAGGTCAGGGTGAAACAGGACAGAGTGAGGCAGGACAGGGTGAGACAGGTCAGGGTGAAACAGGACAGAGTGAGGCAGGACAGGGTGAGACAGGACAGAGTGAAACAGGACAGGGTGAGTCAGGGCAGGGTGAGGCAGGACAGGGTGAGGCAGGACAGGGTGAGGCAGGACAGGGTGAGGCAGGACAGATTGAGGCAGGACAGATTGAGGCAGGAGAGGGTGAAACAGGACAGAGTGAGGCAGGACAGAGTGAGACAGGACAGATTGAGGCAGGACAGGGTGAGTCAGGGCAGGGTGAGACAGGACAGGGTGAGGCAGGACAGGGTGAAACAGGACGGAGTGAGGTAGGACAGATTGAGGCAGGACAGAGTGAGTCAGGACAGATTGAGGCAGGACAGATTGAGGCAGGGCAGATTGAGTCAGGGCAGGGTGAAACAGGGCAGGGTGAGGCAGGACAGGGTGAAACAGGACGGAGTGAGGTAGGACAGATTGAGGCAGGACAGAGTGAGTCAGGACAGATTGAGGCAGGGCAGATTGAGGCAGGGCAGATTGAGGCAGGACAGATTGAGGCAGGACAGATTGAGGCAGGGCAGGGTGAAACAGGACAGGGTGAGTCAGGACAGGGTGAGTCAGGACAGGGTGAGTCAGGACTCAGATTGTTATGAAGATTGTTATGAAAAGCACTATATAAATGTGTTAAATTATTTATTATTATTATTATTATTATTATTTTATCCTGTCTGCTCATATGGACTGACCTCTTCAATTCAAACCAACAGGTTTTCAGTGGAGTTCAAGTCTGGGGACTGAGATGACTTTTGCAAAATGTTAATTTAGTGGTTAATGATACATTCCTTTGTGTATTTTAATTAGTGCTTGGGGTTATTGTCTTGATGGAAGATCGACGTGCGGACCTCCTGGCAGAGAAAACTAGGTTTTTGGCTAAAATGTCTTGGTACTTGGTAAAGTTCATAATGCTGTTGACCTTAACAAAGGCCCCAGGATCAGTGGAAGCAAAATAGACCCAAAGCATCAAATGTCCATCAACATATTTTACAGTAGGTATGAGGTAATTATCTGCATACGCTTCTGTTTTTCAACCCCAAAACCCACCACTTGTGTGCCTGGCCAAGAAGCTCCGCCTGGAGTTAGCACCGCCTGGAGTTAGCACCGCCTGGAGTTAGCACCGCCTGGAGTTAGCTCCGCCTGGAGTTAGCACCGCCTGGAGTTAGCTCCGCCTGGAGTTAGCTCCGCCTGGAGTTAGCACCGCCTGGAGTTAGCACCGCCTGGAGTTAGCACCGCCTGGAGATTGATAAACGGCATTTGCACTTTGATTGGAACCAGTGCTATGGTCACATGATATAAAAATAGAGCTCCTTGGCCACGCCCACCAGTTATCCTCATCTTCTGCACATCTGTCACTCCAGTGTTTAATTACTAAATTGTAATTATTTTGCCACTATGGCCTATTTATTGCCTTACCTCCCTAATCCTATCTCATTTGCACACACTGTATATAGACTTTTTCTATTGTATTATTGAC
>NC_034199.2:46497837-46542837 GCF_002021735.2 Oncorhynchus kisutch
CCGCTGCTCCACAATTCAGGAAGTAAAATCACATTTCAATTTTCTTTTGAATTGACTGAATTGAAACGGAATTGGTCCCAACTCTGGTTTGTACATCTTATCTCAGTCTAGAAATGGTTCAAGGACAACACATTTACTAACAACTGATCAATAACCGCCTCTTCAGTGTTTTGCTCTTCAGAAGCGTGCACCAAGGTGATGATGTTATTACCGCAACGCAGAACATACATGCACATGGCTTGGTGTGAACTACTTAGCTAAATAATTACACTCCCGTTATACACTTAGTAGGTAATTCACTGGTTCTCAGGAAATCAAAGAGGGAAGTAAAAATAAACATCAAAGAAAAAGCTGGTAAAAAAAAAATCATCATCATTATCCTTAACACCAAAACAACAACATGAACAACAACCGAGAGAGAAAGGCTGGCTGGAGTGGTTGAACAGTACTTCAACAACTGGCTCTGTGTGAACAGAGGCCTAGCAATCCATGGTCAGAACTTTTCATGATAAAAGGAGACTGTGCCGTTTAAATCCTGAGAGCTCAGATGTAGCTTTACCAGTAGAACCACTTCTAAACCGACAGTTGTTTTGAGGTTGTTTGGTTCATTCGTCATTGCTCAGGACTAATCTGTGATGCCACTTCTAAACCGACAGTTGTTTTGAGGGTGTTTGGTTCATTCGTCATTGCTCAGGACTAATCTGTGATGCCACTTCTAAACCGACAGTTGTTTTGAGGGTGTTTGGTTCATTCGTCATTGCTCAGGACTAATCCGTGATGCCACTTCTAAACCGACAGTTGTTTTGAGGGTGTTTGGTTCATTCGTCATTGCTCAGGACTAATCTGTGATGCCACTTCTAAACCGACAGTTGTTTTCGAGGTTGTTTGGTTCATTCGTCATTGCTCAGGACTAATCTGCGAATTGGTACACTAAAAACTTCAGTGGACGGCTGAGATAGTTCACATACATATTGCAGTCATTAAAGACTATTTCAACTCAATCATGCTGACAGAAAGTCAAAGACTGGATTTGTTTCCTACAATATCTCCATTTGCCAGCGTACGCATAACAACCCTGTATGAACAAATGATGCTATTTTCCTATGCTACTATGACATCAAGATATCTGGCAGATGGAATTTTGATAACGTAAAAAGATGTCTCTTTTGCCCTACGGCTTCATAGCGCTATCTTTGGTTATTAACTTTGAGGATAACCACCAACCTCTACAGAGATAGGAGGGAGAGAAAGAGGGGGAGAAAGAGGGAGAGAAAGAGGGAGAGAGAGAGGGAAAGAGATGTTGGCAGAGAACCAGGCTTAATGGTATTCAGCCACCCACTCTGCTGCCTTCTCTCCTCTCAGTGTCAGGGTGAGTCAAGATGAGACAGAGGAACAGCAGAAGTGGGATTAGTCGTTTTGAAGAGTATTGATTAGAAAATTAGAGATAGATCCAGGACTTCACAAAGGCTCTTGTATATGACTCTGTATCTTAGGAATCCCACCAGTTCATACAAATAGCTTATTTGTTGTGTGTTTAGTGGACTGGTCCAAAGTAAACCAAATGTTGATTGGTAAAGTGGGCAGAAGTGTTCCTAGCTGCTTGTTACAGTTTGGTTTATCCCATTCCACATCAGGAATGTTACTCTGAGATTCTGAGCGTGTGTTCCTTGTATGTAGATCTCAATCCGTGTTTGGGAGTAACAGCATTTACATAAAAATAAAACTGTAATCTGTTACTTTACCAACATTTTGTATATATATAATTGTAATCAGATTACAAATACTCTTGAAAAACTTGATTACTTCCAGGATTACTTTTAAATTCATTAAGATTATTCCCACCCTTCTGCTTTCTCAATGACATTCAAATCAGCATTGATCAGGAGACTAATTTAAGTTCGTTCCCACCTGAGCGAGTCTGCCCATAAGTCAAAAAATGCTAAATGCGTTTTTCTAGGCTAAAGTCCAAGCTATGTCTTCCAATGTTGCCACTGCTGTCGGCATCCAAAGATGATTCAACTTGAGGCAAGGAGGATAGTGTGATTTATGGGGGAGCCAGCTCCCCTGAAGAGACGTCCAGCTCCCCTGAAGAGACGTCCAGCTCCCCTGAAGAGACGTTCAGCTCCCCTGAAGAGACGTCCAGCTCCCCTGAAGAGACGTCCAGCTCCCCTGAAGAGACGTCCAGCTCCCCTGAAGAGACGTCCAGCTCCCCTGAAGAGACGTCCAGCTCCCCTGAAGAGACGTCCAGCTCCCCTGAAGAGACGTCCAGCTCCCCTGAAGAGACGTTCAGCTCCCCTGAAGAGACGTTCAGCTCCCCTGAAGAGACGTCCAGCTCCCCTGAAGAGACGTCCAGCTCCCCTGAAGAGACGTTCAGCTCCCCTGAAGAGACGTTCAGCTCCCCTGAAGAGACGTCCAGCTCCCCTGAAGAGACGTCCAGCTCCCCTGAAGAGACGTCCAGCTCCCCTGAAGAGACGTCCAGCTCCCCTGAAGAGACGTCCAGCTCCCCTGAAGAGACGTTCAGCTCCCCTGAAGAGACGTCCAGCTCCCCTGAAGAGACGTCCAGCTCCCCTGAAGAGACGTCCAGCTCCCCTGAAGAGACGTTCAGCTCCCCTGAAGAGACGTCCAGCTCCCCTGAAGAGACGTCCAGCTCCCCTGAAGAGACGTCCAGCTCCCCTGAAGAGACGTCCAGCTCCCCTGAAGAGACGTCCAGCTCCCCTGAAGAGACGTCCAGCTCCCCTGAAGAGACGTCCAGCTCCCCTGAAGAGACGTCCAGCTCCCCTGAAGAGACGTCCAGCTCACCTGAAGAGACGTCCAGCTCCCCTGAAGAGACGTTCAGCTCCCCTGAAGAGACGTTCAGCTCCCCTGAAGAGACGTCCAGCTCCCCTGAAGAGACGTCCAGCTCCCCTGAAGAGACGTCCAGCTCCCCTGAAGAGACGTCCAGCTCCCCTGAAGAGACGTCCAGCTCCCCTGAAGAGACGTCCAGCTCCCCTGAAGAGACGTCCAGCTCCAGTTTCATGATGTCATGGTTTCATGGTGTCATGGTGTCATGATGTCATGGTGTCGTGATGTCATGGTGTCATGATGTCATGGTTTCATGGTGTCATGGTGTCATGGTGTCATGGTTTCATGGTGTCATGGTGTCATGGTGTCATGGTGTCATGGTGTCATGGTGTCGTGGTGTCATGGTTTCATGATGTCATGGTGTCATGGTGTCATGGTTTCATGGTGTCATGGTTTCATGATGTCATGGTTTCATGGTGTCATGGTGTCATGATGTCATGGTTTCATGGTGTCATGGTTTCATGGTGTCATGGTGTCATGGTTTCATGGTGTCATGGTGTCATGGTTTCATGGTGTCATGGTGTCATGGTTTCATGGTGTCATGGTTTCATGGTGTCATGGTGTCATGGTTTCATGGTGTCATGATGTCATGGTGTCATGGTTTCATGGTGTCATGGTGTCGTGGTGTCATGGTTTCATGGTGTCATGGTGTCGTGGTGTCATGGTTTCATGGTGTCATGGTGTCATGGTGTCATGGTGTCATGGTGTCATGGTTTCATGATGTCATGGTTTCATGGTGTCATGGTGTCATGGTGTCATGGTGTCATGATGTCATGGTTTCATGGTGTCATGGTGTCATGGTTTCATGATGTCATGGTTTCATGGTGTCATGGTTTCATGGTGTCATGGTGTCATGGTTTCAGCCATTGATGTCTACGTGGCTGCTGTCTTCTCAGCTGATTATCGGGCCTCAGCTGAGCTCCTCTATGCAGGTTAACGTTTTATCATCGCGACCGGCCGGCAATCGGAGAGAACCTATCCATTGTGTTACATCACAGGCTGCCACGAGGCCTGTTGGAAGTTCATGGTAATAAACAATGTAGTCTAGTAAATTGACTGTGTGTGTTAGGGTGACCATCCTATGTCTTTTTACCGGGACATTTTCAAACTCATTTCAGTTGTCCCGACTTTTCGGCGAACGTAAAAAAAATGTTTTGTAATTTGTCAGCAAGACGCATTAATGAATGTAGACCTAATCAATGGCAATTGCTGGATGTCATTTAAGCACATTTCTTTGGGGGGGGGTGTTTTGTAACCGATGTCTATTTCCATTCATCAACTGGCAGGAGTATATGTACAGTGGGGCAAAACAGTATTTAGTCAGCCACCAATTGTGCAAGTTCTCCCACTTAAAAAGATGAGAGAGGCCTGTACTTTTCATCATATGACAGACAAAATGAGAAAAAAGAATCCAGAATATCAAATTGTACACTGTACATACAGTTTGGACTGGAATCCTTTTTTGGGGGAGGGGGGGTGGAGAAACATGCATAGGTAGCCTACTTTTCCAAGTGATTTGTTTTGACAATGAGATTCATGGCACATTTAAAGGTAATTTATTATTACCCTTTAAATGACGTCTGTATTATTGTAGGCCCGTAAAAATAAAAAATTGCCTTGCTATTGCACTCAATAGAGACCCTCGAAAGTCCTGATGTAATTCGCACTCTGAAGACAGCAGTGGTGTAGCCTACGGGCGATACAGATATCACTTATTATTGATATCTACAGTACATAGTGCATTGATGTGAATCACACTGCTGCTCTCTCATTAAGCTTCTTTTTTTTTTTGCGAATGATGGATTGTGGTTGTTGTGGATGGCTGTTCACAAATGCATATGTGTATTTTAACCCAATGATGGTCGAATTTTAAGAAGTTTAAAGCTGCATATCAATCAATGTTTTGGCGACCAGTGCACCAGTGAAAAATGAACTCTTGTAACAGCTGCATAGTGTGGATCTAGGGCCTGTTTAATGCAGGGGCTAACAGCGGATGAAGCCCCGGGGCCCAAGCCTGTGGGGGCCCTTGAGGCAGAGAAAATTATATTTATTTATTTTATATTTTTTTATAGATAGCCTGCTACTGCTCTTCTAATCATGAAATGGGGGAGGGGAGAATAAGAGCTAGGGGCCCCACATGGGTAACTGGGGGGGTCCTGCCATGGTTGGATAGCTGATTCAGGGCTGGCACTAGCCAGCTAAGCGAGATTTTGGATGGGGGTACCCCCACCTGACGGGCAAGGCACTTTAGTACCCCCCCCTTCCTGCAATTCTACACATTTTGCCACGGGGCTTAGAGAAAATGTTGCAGTTTTAAAGCAAATTACCTGCAATTCTACACATTTTGCCATGTTAATGACATCTGAGTGAGAGTGACTAACAAAGTCAAGGCAGGCCCCCTGGATGTCAGGGCCCCTGGATGTCAGGGCCCCTGGATGTCAGGGCCCCTGGATGTCAGGGCCCCCTGGATGTCAGGGCCCCTGGATGTCAGGGCCCCCTGGATGTCAGGGCCCCCTGGATGTCAGGGCCCCTGGATGTCAGGGCCCCCTGGATGTCAGGGCCCCTGGATGTCAGGGCCCCCTGGATGTCAGGGCCCCTGGGCACATGCCCTGTGTGCCCGGACGGATATCAGCCATGATTACTACAAATGTAGATAGCTGGCTAGGCTAACTAACCGATCTAACCATTGTTAGCTAACATGAGTGACTGTCAGTGACATAACTAGATAAAAACTGCACAACCACATTTATAAATAGTATATAAATATAAATTATATATTGGTGTGTTCTACTATCTAACTGTCAACAGTAAGTTGAGACCCACGACTGAGTTCAAAAAACACAATTCTGCTCAGAAAAAACACCTTGGCTAATCTATACTCTATATTTTTCAAGTCATATTCTTGAAGATTAAAGGGTATTAAATGAATGGAAATCTGACAGACGGACTGATTTGTCATGTAGAGTTATAGCCTGTCATATTATTATACATAGTAGAAAGCAATGGGTTATTTTTTATTTATTTAACTAGGCAAGTCAGTTAAGAACAAATTCTTATTTTCAATGACTGCCTAGGAACAGTGGGTTAACTGCCTTGTTCAGGGGCAGAACGACAGATTTTTACCTTGTCAGCTTGGGGATTTGGCAACCTTCCGGTTACTAGCCTAACACTCTAACCATTAGGCTACCCTGCCGCCTACATAACCAATCTACTAAGTTAGATGCAACATCCATTCATGGCCAGCTATGTAACCTCTAACATTTATCCTGCAATAGATGTCGTTCAATTGGTAATATTTATTTTTAAATATGCCTCGTAATGGGACAGTCATCTAAAAGTAACTGAAAGTAATCAGATTATGCTGCTTAGTTTGGGTCATCCAGAAGTTATGATACCGATTTACCATTTTTGACAGGAAACTAGTAACTGTAACGGACTACATTACGGAAAGGATGTTCCCAAACTTTTTTGACCTACGACCCCATTTTGATAATCTGACAATTCGTCACAACCCCAACCATGTGAAAAATGTATTTTAATTAACAGACAATGTTTACTTTTTAAATTGTGGCTATGACAGTCCATTCTAGAACATTCTAACAGTATTTCTGATTGTGTTCTCAAATCCCCATCACATTCTTTTAAATTGTGGCTATGACAGTCCATTCTAGAACATTCTAACAGTATTTCTGATTGTGTTCTCAAATCCCCATCACATTCTTTTAAATTGTGGCTATGACAGTCCATTCTAGAACATTCTAACAGTATTTCTGATTGTGTTCTCAAATCCCCATCACATTCTTTTAATGTGGGGCTATGACAGTCAAATTGCAAATTAGTCTGACATAATGTATCTTATCTCTCCACCAGTAATGAGATGGGTGTGATCGATGCATGTCGCTCCAGAGCTTCTCAAATTCAAGGGGCGAGGTTGACATTGCGATCCTCTCACATCCAACCTGGATCTATATATATATTTTTTAATGCAGACGAGTGCACTGAATCGGCGTACCATGAGTTTTAATGCTCGGAGGGAGACGGCACAGTCAGGAACCAAAACGAACTCATAATCACAACGTTTCTCAGAAGAGTGTTGATCTAGAAACAGATCCTACATGCGATGAATTCTGGAAAGTGTGCAGACCCCTTACCCTATTTATCCGCTGTTGTTACGTTACAGCCTAATTCTAAAATGTATTAAATAAAATGGTTTCCTCATCAATCTACACACAATAACCCATAATGACAAAGTGAAAACAGGTTTTTAGAAGTGTTTGAAAAATGGATAACATTTTTAAAAACAGAAATACCTTATTTACATAAGTATATATAAGCATCGCCGTGCTAGAGGCGTCACTACAGACCCGGGTGTGATCCCGGGCCGTATCACAACCGGCCATGATCGGGAGTCCCATAAGGCAGCACACAATTGGCCCAGCCTCGTCCGGGTTAGGGGAGGGGCTTTACTTGGCTCATCACGCTCTAGCGACTCCTTGTGGTGGGCCGGGTGCCTGCAGGCTGACCACGGTCGGCAGGTGAACAGTGTTTCCTCCTTCACGTTGGTGCTGCTGGCTTCCGGGTGTTAAGAAGTGCGCTTTCTGGCGGGGCATGACTCGTACCCTTCACCTCACAAGCCCGTTGGGGATCGAAAACGGGGGGGGGGGGGAGAAGACTCAAGGAGACTCGAGGCTGTAATCACTGCCAAAGGTGCTTTAACAAAGTACTGAGTAAAAAAGTGTCTGAAAACTGAAAATTGTGATTATTCATTTATTTGTATTTTTTTTTAATACATTAACAAACTTTTCTCAAAACCTGTTTTTGCATTGTTATTATGGGGCTTTGCAGAATGATAAGGCACATAAAAAAAAAAATCCACTTCAGAATAAGGCTGTAACCAAACAAAAATGTGGAAAAAGTCGAAGGGTCTGAATACTTTCTGAATGCCCTGTCTAATCGGATCGATTATTATCTCAAAAGGGAAAACTTATCTTAGATCGGCGAGACGCTGAGACACTTTGTGGAGACGGCTGAGGCCTGGTCTGGCCTGGTCAATCCACAGGAACCAAAACTCTATCCACAGGAACCAAAACTCTATCCACAGGAACCAAAACTCTATCCACAGGAACCAAAACTCAATCTTCAGGAACCAAAACTCAATCTTCAGGAACCAAAACTCAATCCACAGGAACCAAAACTCTATCTACAGGAACCAAAACTCAATCTTCAGGAACCAAAACTCAATCTTCAGGAACCAAAACTCTATCCACAGGAACCAAAACTCAATCTTCAGGAACCAAAACTCAATCTACAGGAACCAAAACTCTATCCACAGGAACCAAAACTCAATCTTCAGGAACCAAAACTCAATCTACAGGAACCAAAACTCAATCTACAGGAACCAAAACTCAATCTTCAGGAACCAAAACTCAAGCCACAGGAACCAAAACTCTATCTACAGGAACCAAAACTCAATCTACAGGAACCAAAACTCAATCTTCAGGAACCAAAACTCAATCTACAGGAACCAAAACTCTATCTACAGGAACCAAAACTCTATCCACAGGAACCAAAACTCAAGCCACAGGAACCAAAACTCAATCTACAGGAACCAAAACTCAATCCACAGGAACCAAAACTCAATCCACAGGAACCAAAACTCAATCTACAGGAACCAAAACTCAATCTACAGGAACCAAAACTCAATCTTCAGGAACCAAAACTCAATCTACAGGAACCAAAACTCTATCTACAGGAACCAAAACTCAATCTACAGGAACCAAAACTCAATCCACAGGAACCAAAACTCAATCTACAGGAACCAAAACTCAATCTTCAGGAACCAAAACTCAATCTACAGGAACCAAAACTCAATCTACAGGAACCAAAACTCAATCTACAGGAACCAAAACTCAATCTTCAGGAACCAAAACTCAATCTACAGGAACCAAAACTCTATCTACAGGAACCAAAACTCAATCTACAGGAACCAAAACACAATCTTCAGGAACCAAAACTCAATCCACAGGAACCAAAACTCAATCCACAGGAACCAAAACTCAATCTACAGGAACCAAAACTCAATCTACAGGAACCAAAACTCAATCTTCAGGAACCAAAACTCAATCTACAGGAACCAAAACTCTATCTACAGGAACCAAAACTCAATCTACAGGAACCAAAACACAATCTTCAGGAACCAAAACTCAATCCACAGGAACCAAAACTCAATCTACAGGAACCAAAACTCAATCTTCAGGAACCAAAACTCAATCTTCAGGAACCAAAACTCAACCCACAGGAACCAAAACTCTATCTACAGGAACCAAAACTCAATCTTCAGGAACCAAAACTCAATCTACAGGAACCAAAACTCAATCTTTAGGAACCAAAACTCAATCTTCAGGAACCAAAACTCAATCCACAGGAACCAAAACTCAATCTACAGGAACCAAAACTCAATCCACAGGAACCAAAACTCAATCTACAGGAACCAAAACTCAATATTTTGGAACCAAAACTCAATCTTCAGGAACCAAAACTCAACCCACAGGAACCAAAACTCTATCTACAGGAACCAAAACTCAATCTTCAGGAACCAAAACTCATTCCACAGGAACCAAAACTCAATCTTCAGGAACCAAAACTCAATCTACAGGAACCAAAACTCAATCTTCAGGAACCAAAACTCAATCTTCAGGAACCAAAACTCAATCTTCAGGAACCAAAACTCAATCTACAGGAACCAAAACTCAATCTACAGGAACCAAAACTCAATCTTCAGGAACCAAAACTCAAACCACAGGAACCAAAACTCAATCTACAGGAACCAAAATGACTGAATGTGTTGTTTACAGCATTTGGTCACATGACAGCTCGATCAGCTGTTCGATGTCACTTACGGTAAACTGAGCCAGGATCACAGTCAAAACGGACTTAGGTGATTCGGTCATTCATCTGTAGAATTTTCTGACTATTTCCCCTGCCTGCTTTGCTCTCAGTTCATTCAATTTCCCAAGAGCGTCTGTTACATAGGCAAGAAGTCACATTTTCTTCTCATTACACAGGAAGTCAACAGAGTCTGTTTTTAATATCCATTGTGATATGACAACAGTTCTTCTCTCAATTCTAAAAAATATTTTCCACACTCCACCTGTATTGTCATGCTTTTGATCCCGTACTGTTCCGTCAACATAGTTTTGCGAACAGGTGTGTGTGTGTGTGATGTAGAATACAATCAAAGTTACCTGGTGCATATCTCCCCGTTCTGCACTCAGCTCTTTTCAGTTTCAGTTACTCTCCGTGTATCCATTCTAGCACAGTGGGTGTATCATACAATGAGTTCATATGGCAGAGGGAGATGCATTGATAACTAGAGTGTAGAAGGCCTGTCCGCAGTGCTGTGACAGATGGAGCCCCATCTGTACGAAAGCCTACCATTCCATCCCATGAAATCTGTTTTTCATCAATATAGCCAAAGCAGCACACTGAACATCCCATCCCCTGTGCCGTTTCATGCTCAGGAATCGTGAGACAGATCAATATGTCCTCATGAATACGCTCCCCCAACATGTATAGCGAACACAAGTCAATGCATGGGGCATCTCGGCCCTCACAGCTAACGTCCATTTTGAGAGCATAAGGTGGGGAGTTTGAGATGTTCTGTCAGAGTTTCCGCTTGATTTTCTAGCTATAGCATCAATTATTTGTTCGACATTGATATCTGACAAAGGTATTGATGTGAGTTTCTGTGTCTCTGCCTCCTCACACATTGTTTTCACCATATCAATTGCGGCCGATGATATCAGTCTCTGCAGTAGTGTGTGGTTTCATAGCGTAGTGGGCTGAGCCATTCAAGGGCAGTGATCACGTGTGTTCACACGATCTAACAGCAGTCTTTGGTTGAATTTTAACTTTCAGATTTGAACAAGTTTCAATTAAACTTTTTTTTTTAAAGGATAACCACATTACAATGATTCTGAGAAACAAACACGACCCATAGTTTGGGAACCGCTGATTCAGAAAGGAACCCCGAGTGTAATGGTATAAACTTGTCAATGTGTGAAGAAGGCATGTGACAAATAGTCGGCCTTCATCCAGAGTCTAAATACATTCCTTCTTAACTGTTTCAAGCGTCCACACATTACCAAATCTGTTTAACTCTCTGAAAGGCTAACCTCTGGTCCTTTTTAAAACTTAATAATGTGTCTGTGTTGCCTTGTGAGTGCCGTCCTCCGTATTAATTAGCCGATGGACTGGAAACTACCTTTTTAAAAACATTTTTATGCCAAATGGATTCGATCAGTGGAAGTGGCACCAGCCGCACTACTCAGAGAGACGTTTCGCAAACCACAGAAATCTATTTTTCTGATTGACATTAAGCATTCGATGAATTATTTAGTATGTTTGAAATTATGTTGAAATGATTTAGATACCTGCTAACCATGATTGGACTATACTATTCAGAAAGTATTCAGACCCCTTCCCTTTCACCCACAGTTTGTTACGTTACAGCCTTATTCTAAAATGGAATAATATAAATAAATAAATGTTGTCATCAATCTACACACAATGCCCCATGATGACATCACAATACCCCATAATGACATCACAATACCCCATAATGACATCACAATGCCCCATGATGACAAAGCAAAAACTGTTTATTGGTAGCAAATTTATTAGAAATTTAAAAAACAGATATCTTATTTAGGTAAGTATTCAGACACTTTGCTATAAGACTCTAAGTTGAGGTCAGGTGCATCCTGTTTCCATTGATCGTGCTTGAGAATGTTTCTACAACTTGTTTAGAGTCCACCTGTGGTAAATTCAATTGATTGGACATGATTTGGAAAGACACCTGTCTATATAAGTCCCCACAGTTGACAGTGCATGTCAGAGCAAAATCCAAGTCGTGAGGTCAAAGGAATTGTCCGTAGAGCTCCGAGACAGAATTGTGTCGAGGTACAGAGCTGGGGAAGGGTCCCACAAAATGTCTGCTGCATTGAAGGTCCCCAAGAACACAGTGGCCTCCATCATTCTTAAATGGAAGAAGTTTGGAACCACCAAGACTCTTCCTAGAGCTGGCCGCCCGGCCAAACTGAACAATCGGGGGAGAAGGGCCTTGGTCAGGGAGGTGACCAAGAACCTGACACTCACTCTGACAGAGCTACAGAGTTCCTCTGTGGAGATGGGAGAACCTTCCAGAAGGACAACAGTGGCCTCCATCATTCTTTTTTAAAATATATTTTTATTGAACCTAAGCAAGTTAAAAAGGGCCTCCCAGGTGGCGCAGTGGTCCAGGGCACTGCACTGCAGCGCTAGCTGTGCCACCAGAGACCCTGGGCTCGCACCCAGGCCCTGTCGCAGCCGGCCGCGACTGGGAGGTCTGTGGGGCGACGGACAATTGGCCTAGCGTCATCCAGGTTAGAGAGGGCCTGGCCGGTAAGGGATAACCTTGTCTCATCGCGCACCACCGACTCCTGTGGCCGGCACAACAACAAAAACTCATAAAAAAAGGCAAAGGGCTCATGTGGAGACGGTTGCTGGGATAAAACATATTAAAAATATCACGACATTGTTTTGCAACTACGCTCCCCATCCAACCTGACAGAGCTTCAGAGGATCTGCAGAGAAGAATGGGAGAAACTCCCCAAATACAGGTGTGCCAAGCTTGTAGCATCATAGCCAAGAGGACTCGAGGCTGTAATTTTTACCAAAGGTGCTTAAACAAAGTATTGAGTAAAGGCTCTGAATACTTATGTAAATTATTAACATCAATTTTTAAATTTAAATTAAGCATACATTAAAAAATATAAAAAAACGTTTATGCTTTGTCATTATGGGGTATTGTGATGTCATTATGGGGTATTGTGATGTCATTATGGGGTATTGTGATGTCATTATGGGGTATTGTGATGTCATTATGGGGTATTGTGATGTCATTATGGGGTATTGTGATGTCATTATGGGGTATTGTGATGTCATTATGGGGTATTGTGATGTCATTATGGGGTATTGTGATGTCATTATGGGGTATTGTGATGTCATTATGGGGTATTGTGATGTCATTATGGGGTATTGTGATGTCATTATGGGGTATTGGGATGTCATTATGGGGTATTGGGATGTCATTATGGGGTATTGTGATGTCATTATGGGGTATTGTGATGTCATTATGGGGTATTGTGATGTCATTATGGGGTATTGTGATGTCATTATGGGGTATTGTGATGTCATTATGGGGTATTGTGATGTCATTATGGGGTATTGTGATGTCATTATGGGGTATTGTGATGTCATTATGGGGTATTGTGATGTCATTATGGGGTATTGTGATGTCATTATGGGGTATTGGGATGTCATTATGGGGTATTGGGATGTCCTTATGGGGTATTGGGATGTCATTATGGGGTATTGTGATGTCATTATGGGGTATTGTGATGTCATTATGGGGTATTGTGATGTCATTATGGGGTATTGTGATGTCATTATGGGGTAATGTGTGTAGATTGATGAAGAGAAAAAACGATTTAATCAATTTTAGAATAAGGCTGTAATGTAACAAAACGTGGGAAAAAGTCAAGTGATCTGAACACCTTCCCAAATGCACTACACCTTTCCTTCCACCATGAGATAGAAAATGTAAAAATGGATGTGTTTAGATTACGCAATGACTCTTCTCCAGATCTCACACTTCACTTGAGTACTTGGGAAAAGGTTTGCTCTTCGCGATACGCATTTTCCATCATCTTGTGTGACATGAACATTAATTGGTTTAGCACGTTGTCAAGTGTGATCATCTTCACCATCATCAATTCTCTGTGACAAATCAAGCGATAGAAGTTCGTTCTGTCACATCTGGCATTTCTCTCCACTTCAACTTCTAGCAGACCTGCTGGGAACAGAATAACTTGATTGGATTTAGTTTTAGGGGCTCGATTCAATCCGTTATGCAGAAGTTCAACGCTACAGTTCAAATCAAATTTCAAGGCAATGTTCACAGGTTCCAGAGACTACATTTACGGTAAAAGCTGCATACTGTCGTTTTAATCGAAAATGTACTTTCAATTTCAAGCTTGCTATAGCCCGAACTTTTGCGATACGGATTGAATTGAGCCCTTGAAGTTCAGAAGGGAGTTGTGTTCTGATGGAGTGAAGTGTCCACTTCACAGTGTGAAGACCTGCCTTCCTTCTGTGCAACGGCTCTCTCATTCTCTCATTCCAGCAGAGCTCTGGGACCCCGGGATCCCTCCACCTCAACCTTTCTCAGCTCCTCTCAGCCCAGACTATGTTCAGGATCCACAGCATCTCGTCGGGGCTTCCTGAAGTCTGATCTCGTCTCCTCTCAGTGTCTATAATAATAGGCATGTAGACTGGGCGTACCTTGTTGTTTACAGCCCTCCCTTCTTCCGCCAGCTGAAGTGTGGAGACTTACCTCTGATATCCTCTCCGTCAATCTTTGTAATATGCATGTAGAACTATGTTGACACATAATGCCCCAGCTCCCTCACCTCTTCCTCACTAGGTCTATCTCTTCCTCACTAGTTCCTCCTCTTCCTCACTAGCTCTACCTCTTCCTCACTAGGTCTATCTCTTCCTCACTAGTTCCTCCTATTCCTCACTAGGTATATCTCTACCTCACTAGTTCCTCCTCTTCCTCACTAGGTCTATCTCTTCCTCACTAGTTCCTCCTCTTCCACACTAGCTCTACCTCTTCCTCACTAGGTCTATGTCTTCCTCACTAGTTCCTCCTCTTCCTCACTAGATCTGTCTCATCCCACCTCCTCCTACCTCATCCCACCTCATCCCACCTCCTCTCACCTTCTCCCACCTCCTCCCAACTTATACCACCTCCGCCCACCTTATACCACCTCCTCCTACCTCCTCCCACCTCCTCCCACCTTATACCACCTCCTCCTAACTCATCCCACCTCCTCCCACCTTATACCACCTCCTCCTACCTCATCCCACCTCCTCCCACCTTATCCCAACTCATCCCACCTCCTCCCACCTTATACCACCTCCTCCTACCTCATTCCACCTCCTCCCACCTCCTCCCACCTTATACCACCTCCTCCCACCTCCTCCCACCTCCTCCCACCTTATACCACCTCCTCCTACCTCCTCCCACCTCATCCCACCTCATCCCACTTCCTCCTACCTCATCCCACCTCCTCCCACCTTATCCCAACTCATCCCACCTCCTCCCACCTTATACCACCTCCTCCTACCTCATCCCACCTCCTCCCACCTCATCCCACCTTACATCACCTCCTCCTACCTCATCCCACCTCCTTCTACCTCATCCCACCTTATCACCTCCTCCTACCTCATCCCACCTCCTCCCACCTTATACCACCTCCTCCTACCTCCTCCCACCTCCCACCACCTTATACCACCCCCTCCTACCTCATCCCACCTCCTCCCACCTTATACCACCTCCTCCTACCTCCTCCCACCTCACCCCACTTCCTCCTACCTCATCCCACCTTATCCCAACTCATCCCACCTCCTCCCACCTTATACCACCTCCTCCTACCTCATCCCACCTCATATCACCTCCTCCTACCTCATCCCACCTCCTTCCACCTCATCCCACCTTATATCACCTCCTCCTACCTCATCCCACCTCCTTCCACCTCATCCCACCTTATATCACCTCCTCCTACCCCATCCCACCTCCTTCCACCTCATCCCACCTTATATCACCTCCTTCCACCTCATCCCACCTCCTCCCACCTTATATCACCTCCTCCTACCTCATCCCACCTCAGCCCATCCTCATTGTCTTGTTCTCAGTGAAGCGTCACCAGGAGCAGTTCATCTTGGCCGCAGCAGGAAGACAGGATTCATTTAAACTCCTGTGGTAAATCACTCAAACCCCAATGCCAGACAGACAGACATACAGACTGGGAATGATTCTCAAGTTCCAGTGTGCAAATTGTCCACACTCTGCGTTCAAAACAAAATGGCCACTTTGCCAGTATTGAAAAACGGCCCAGTGTCCCAACTTTGATTTATTTGACACTGATGGCGGTGTGTGCAGCGAGGAGAGGGACGGGAGCGAAGGGAGGGGAGAAAGAAAAGGGGGAGAGCGAGGGGGAGGAGAGAGGGGGAGGAGAGTTGAGAGAAGGTGGAAGAGAGCGAGAGAAGTGGAGAGGGAGAGTGAGTGGGAGGAGATCTGGCTGATACATAATGTTACAAGCTCTCTTTTCTGTCCGTCTCACAAAGACATTGATCCATCACTATTATGTCCTATGACATTCCTTCCTGTCCAAGCGAAGTGACTGCTGTCAGTGTATAGGAGAGAAGTACACACATTTAACTGTCATTTTATCAACTCCACTTAGTTTCTTGTTTATGCATCCATGTTTACAGATCAGGGCTGTTCAATGCAGGTCTCAGAGGGCCGAAACCCTTCAGGTTTTTGTTTCTACCTGGTGTCCCAGGTGTTAACAAGCCCTTTATTAGGAAGTGTTTGAGACCTCCAGGACGGACACTGATAAAGCCCTGGTAAAAATGGTGTAACACATTAGAGATGATACCATGTTTGACTATGTTCATTTGAACTCAGTTTGTGTGGTCCACAATGTGGTTTAAAACACACACACACACACACACACACACACACACACACACACACACACACACACACACACAGATGTTGATAAACCCCCCTCTGCATACTTAAATGCAGTATGTGTAAAGTGAAGTGCTACTCTTCATGAGTAACTGAAGAACTGTCTGAGAGGAGGGGAACTAACTGAAGAACTGTCTGAGAGGAGAGGAACTAACAGTCTGAGAGGAGAGGAACTAACTGTCTGAGAGGAGAGGAACTAACTGAAGAACTGTCTGAGAGGAGGGGAACTAACTGAAGAACTGTCTGAGAGGAGAGGAACTAACAGTCTGAGAGGAGAGGAACTAACTGTCTGAGAGGAGAGGAACTAACTGAAGAACTGTCTGAGAGGAGAGGAACTAACTGAATAACTGTCAGAGGAGAGGAACTAACTGAAGAAATGTCTGTCTGAGAGGAGAGGAACTAACTGAAGAACTGTCTGTCTGAGAGGAGAGGAACTAACTGAAGAACTGTCTGTCTGAGAGGAGAGGTACTAACTGAAGAACTGTCTGAGAGGAGAGGAACTAACTCAAATCAAATCTATTTATATAGCCCTTCGTACATCAGCTGATATCTCAAAGTGCTGTACAGAAACCCAGCCTAAAAGCACAAACAGCAAGCAATGCAGGTGTAGAAGCACGGTGGCTTGGAAAAACATCCCTAGAAAGGCCAAAACCTAGGAAGAAACCTAGAGAGGAACCAGGCTATGTGGGGTGGCCAGTCCTCTTCTGGCTGTGCCGGGTGGAGATTATAACAGAACATGGCCAAGATGTTCAAATGTTCATAAATGACCAGCATGGTCAAATAATAATAATCACAGGCAGAACAGTTGAAACTGGAGCAGCAGCACAGCCAGGTGGTCTGGGGACAGCGAGGAGTCATCATGTCAGGTAATCCTGAGGCCTGGTCCTAGGGCTCAGGTACTCCGAGAGAGAGAATGAAAGAGAGAAAGAGAGAATTAGAGAGGGCATACTTAAATTCACACAGGACACCGGATAGGACAGGAGAAGTACTCCAGATATAACAAACTGACCCTAGCCCCCCGACACATAAACTACTGCAGCATAAATACTGGAGGCTGAGTCAGTAGAGGTCGGGAGACACTGTGGCCCCATCCAATGATACCCCCGGACAGGGCCATACAGGAAGGATATAACCCCACCCACTTTGCCAAAACACAGCCCCCACACCACTAGAGGGATATCTTCAACCACCAACTTACCATCCTGAGACAAGGCCGAGTATAGCCCACAAAGACCTCCGCCACAGCACAACCCAAGGGGGGGCGCCAACCCAGACAGGAAGATCACATCAGTGACTCAACCCACTCAAGTGACGCACCCCTCCCAGGGACGGCATGAAAGAGCACCAGTAAGCCAGTGACTCAGCCCCTGTAACTGAAGAACTGTCTGATAGGAGAGGAACTAACTGTCTGAGAGGGGAGGAACTAACTGTCTGAGAGGAGAGGAACTAACCGAAGAACTGCCTGAGAGGAAAGGAACTAACAGAAGAACTGTCTGAGAGGAGAGGAACTAACTGAAGAACTATCTGAGAGGAGAGGAACTGTCTGAGAGGAGAGGATCTAACTGTCTGAGAGGAGAGGATCTAACTGTCAGAGAGGAGAGGAACTAACTCTCCTTCAGATGAGGTGCATAGCAGAGGAGGCTGGTGAGTGGAGCTATAGGAGGATGTGCTCATTGTAATTGCTTGAATGGAATCCATTAAATGGTACCGAATACATCAAACACATTAAAAACAATGTGTTTGACTCTGTTCCATAGATTCCATTCCAGCCAATTACAATGAGCCCGTCCTCCTATAGCTCCTCCCACCAGGCTCTTCTGGCATGTAGGAGGATACAGGTCTCAAGGATGCTTCCTGGTTATTCAGGAAGTTTAATTTAATTTATTTACACTCATGTTGCATTTATGAACATTTTTAAATAGTCATGCCTATTCTGCAATTTTCTTCAGAATTGTGTAATGGACTTGTTTTGCCTCATGGATTTGGATGGAGTGTATGTCACAGCTGACAGGAATACAAATTTTATGCATTTCACCAGCGATGACCTTCTGGTTATTTATTTATCTCCCTCACGGGGAGTTGGAGACAGGCTGCAGTCATGTTTGAGCACTCTCACACGTTCTGTCATTGTTAGCCCTTGACAGACCACTGCTGCTCGGGGTAGAGACAGCAAGACAGACTGTACTATAATGTGTGAAAGCTAGAAAGGCGAGGAAGAAAAAATATATAGTATTTTGTTTCGTTTTAGTGGTAGGGCAGGACAGTAGACTTTAAACGCCTAGCACTATTCCTGCAGTCAGTGACCAAAAGCACCCTCTTTGGCATCGTGGTTGAAATGTTACTCATATTTTTCATAATTCCATGATGAATAAAGGTTATAAAAAATATATATATAAATCTTGTGTTTCCATATGTCAAATAGTTTTGTTTTATTTCAGTCTTCTATGTATATAAATATATATATATAAAGTGTAATATTGGGATGCAAACTCCAAATGGAATACATTTCAACTCTATATCTGACATGGTACAGGTGTCTTCTTTTTGTTAAGCCCATAACCATGTGTGTGAGGTGTATACTTTTGTTTCCAAGTAGATTTGTTTAAGACTACCAAGAAACACTCTGTGTGACCTTGATTTAGCCCACTGCAGTAAAAGGTTAAACCATTGATATCATAAAAAAAACGAACTAACACCCTTGCCTTTCTTGAACAAACACTCACGCTTGACTTTTCCTTCTAGCACTAACTTTGCTAATAGCTACTTTATCGTGGTAAAATGTACTGTGATATGTGGTTGTCTCACCTAGCCAATTTAAGATGAATGAATCTCAAGATAAGTACATATGCTAATTAATTTTTTTACTTTTTTATTTCACCTTTATTTAACCAGGTAGGCTAGTTGAGAACACCTTTATTTAACCAGGTAGGCTAGTTGAGAACACCTTTATTTAACCAGGTAGGCTAGTTGAGAACACCTTTATTTAACCAGGTAGGCTAGTTGAGAACACCTTTATTTAACCAGGTAGGCCAGTTGAGAACACCTTTATTTAACCAGGTAGGCTAGTTGAGAACACCTTTATTTAACCAGGTAGGCTAGTTGAGAACACCTTTATTTAACCAGGTAGGCAAGTTGAGAAATTATTGATTATTCAATTTATTATTCAATCAATTATTATTATTGATTAATTATTGATTTCATGAACCTTGTTTCTTAAGCTTCAAATGTTAACGTGGGCTATTTTGAGCACTTTTCTTCTGGGATGCTTGCTTGTTCTCATTGCTTTACTGGGAAGCTTAGCAGCAGTAGATATGCTCATGTTATTCATGTTAGTGCAGGGTGAGCTGCACACAGTGGTCTTCCTCCTAGGGCGCACCGCCTCAGTGCTAACAGTGTAAATCTGGTTCATAGGCACATTATTACTGCATACAATAGCGATAGGATCAACAGAGGGGTAGTTAGAGGGACATAAATCAGGTTAGTTACATTGTGTCTACCAACGCCTCTTGTATAATGTGCATTTGCTGAAGCATTATGACAACTCTGCGTCACAATGATAGGAATTATCTGAGCTGGGCTTGGGTCACAGCATCATTCAAAGAATGGAGTTTGATACACCTAGTATTGGATATGACTGAAGAAGAATGTCTCACAGAGATTCATACCTGAACCGCACCTTTATTTGCCAAGGAAGAGTACATGATCAGTGAATATATTCAATGTACAGGCTACAATGTGGGGATCTCATGCTTGGTGATAACTACAGTACATGTATATAGGACTTGCATCCTTGGCACAATAAAGTTATTATCTTCTACTCAAGCCATAGGCTTCATTAATGCCATTCAGACTTGAAGTCGATACAACAACTATAATAACTAAGGTTCATAGATAGGTTCTAAAATTCACATTCACATATCAGTAGTACTAGTAGTATTAGTAGTAACCTGTCAGTAGTATTAGCAGTAACATGTCAGTGGTATTAGTAGTAACATGTCAGTAGTATTAGTAGTACTATGTCAGTAGTAATAGTAGTATTAGTAGTAACATGTCAGTAGTATTAGTAGTAACACGTCAGTGGTATTAGTAGTAACATGTCAGTAGTATTAGTACTAACATATCAGCAGTACTAGTAGTATTAGTGGTAACATGTCAGTAGTATTATTAGTATTAGTAGTAACATATCAGTAGTACTAGTAGTATTAGTAGTAACCTGTCAGTAGTATTAGTAGTAACATGTCAGTAGTATTAGTAGTAACATATCAGTAGTACTAGTAATATTAGTAGTAACCTGTCAATAGTATTAGTAGTAACATGTCAGTAGTATTAGTAGTAACATGTCAGTAGTATTAGTAGTAGCATATCAGTAGTATTAGTAGTAACATGTCAGTAGTATTAGTAGTAACATGTCAGTAGTATTAGTTCTAACATATCAGTAGTACTAGTAGTATTAGTAGTAACATGTCAGTAGTATTAGTGGTATTAGTAGTAACATGTCAGTGGTACAGGTAGTAACATGTCAGTAGTATTAGTAGTAACATGCCAGTAGTATTAGTAGTAACATGTCAGTGGTACAGGGAGTAACATGTCAGTAGTACAGGTAGTAACATGTAAGTAGTATTAGTGGTATTAGTAGTAACATGTCAGTGGTATTAGTGGTATTAGTAGTAACATGCCAGTGGTATCGTTTGTAACATGTCAGTAGTATTAGTAGTATTTGTATTAAATGTCAGTAGTATTAGTAGTATTCGTAGTAACATGTCAGTAGTATTAGTAGTATTTGTAGTAACATGTCAGTAGTATTTGTATTAACATGTCAGTACTATTAGTAGTATTAGTAGTAACATGTCAGTAGTATTAGTACTAACATATCAGTAGTACTAGTAGTATTAGTAGTTTTAGTAGTAACATGTCAGTAGTATTAGTAGTAACATGTCAGTAGTATCAGTAGTAACATGTCAGTAGTATTAGTACTAGCATGTCGGTAGTATTAGTAGTATTAGCAGTAGCAACATGTCAGTAGTATATTAGTAGTTTTAGCAGTAACATGCCAGTAGTATTAGTATTATTAGTAGTAACATGCCAGTAGTATTCGTAGTGTTGGTAGTAACATGCCGGTAGTATTAGCAGTCACCTGTCAGTAGTATTAGTAGTATTGGCAGTAACATGTCAATAGTATCAGTAGTATTGGCAGTAACATGCCAGTAGTATTAGTAGTGTTAGTTGTAACATGCCAGTAGTATTAGTAGTATTACTAGTAACATGACAGTAGTATTTGTAGTGTTGTTAGTAACATGCCAGTAGTATCCGTAGTATTACCAGTAACATGGCAGTAGTATTAGTAGTATTGGTAGTGGCATGTCAGCAGTATTAGTAGTATTAGTGGTAACATGTCAGTAGTATTGGCGGCGCTGGTAGTAACATGTCAGTGGTATTAGTAGTATTAGTAGTATTAGTAGTAGTATTAGTAATAACATGTCAGTAGTATTAGTAGTAACATGTCAGTGGTATTAGTAGTATTAGTAGTAGTATTAGTAGTAGTATTAGTAGTAACATGTCAGTTGTATTTGTAGTAACATGCCAGTGGTATTAGTAGTACCATGTCAGTAGTATTAGTAGTATTAGCAGTAACATGCCAGTAGTATTAGTAGTGTTAGTTGTAACATGTCAGTGTTATTAGTAGTATAAGTAGTAAAATGTCAGCAGTACTAGTAGTATTAGTAGTAACCTGTCAGTAGTATTAGTAGTAACTTGTCAGTAGTATTAGTAGTAACATGTCAGTAGTATTAGTAGTATTAGCAGTAACATGTCAGTAGTTTCCATAGTATTGGTAGTAACCTGTCAGTAGTATTAGCAGTAACATGGCAGTAGTATTAGTAGTATTAGCAGTAACATGTCAGTAGTTTCCATAGTATTGGTAGTAACCTGTCAGTAGTATTAGCAGTAACATGGCAGTAGTATTGGTAGTATTAGCAGTAACATGTCAGTAGTTTCCATAGTATTGGTAGTAACCTGTCAGTAGTATTAGCAGTAACATGCCGGTAGTATCACTAGTATTATTTGTAACATTTCATTAGTATCAGTGGTATTAGCAGTAGCATGTAATTAGCGCTAGTAGTGTTGGTACTAACATGCCAGTAGTATTAGTAGTATTAGTACTAACATCTCGGTAGAATTCGTAGTAACATGTCAGTAGTATTAGCAGTGGTGGTAGTAACATGTCAGTAGTAGTGGCAGTAACATGCCAGTAGTATTAGTAGTAACATGTCAGTAGTATTAGCAGTGGTGGTAGTAACATGTCAGTAGTAGTGGCAGTAACATGCCAGTAGTATTAGTAGTAACATGTCAGTAGTATTAGCAGTAACATCTCAGTAGTATTATTAGTAACATGTCAGCAGTATTAGTATTAACATGTCAGCAGTATTAGTATCTTCTTTGGTGTTTTAAATTGTGCACAGAGGATGTTTTTGCCACGAACGTAAAGCTTCGTGGTGCAAAACATTCAACAAACAAAGACAAGATCCCACAACTGAAGGTGGGAAAAAGGGCTGCCTAAGTATGATCCCCAATCAGAGACAACGATAGACAGCTGCCTCTGATTGGGAACCATACCCGGCCAACAAAGAAATATACAAACTAGAATGCCCACCCAAATCACACCCTGACCTGACCAAATAAAGAAATAAAAAGGCTCTCTAAGGTCAGGGCGTGACAATTCTTCGTTGGTGAACGGACCCCAGACCTCACAACAATAGAGGGAAATGGGTTCTATAACTGATTGGAGTATTCTTTTGCCAGATCCTAATTGAGATGTTGAATTTTATGTTCCTTTTGATGGCGTAGAAGACCCTTCTTGTCTGTTCGGCCGTTCACAGCCTTGTGGAAATTACCTGTGGGGCTGATGTTTAGGCCGATTTAGTTATTGTTATGTTGCGTTTCCCAAACTCGTTCCTGGGGCCCGGAAGAGGAAGGAGGGAGGAGGGCGGGGGAGGGAGGAGGGAGGGAGAAATGGGGAGGAGGGAGGAGGGAGGAGGAGGGAGCAGGGAGGCGGGAGGAGGAAGGAGGGAGGAGGGAGGGAGATATGGGGAGCAGGGAGGAGGGAGGAGGGAGGGAGAAATGGGGAGCAGGGAGGAGGGAGGAGGGAGGGAGAAATGGGGAGCAGAGAGGAGGGAGGAGGGAGGAGGTAGGGAGAAATGGGGAGCAGGGAGGAGGGAGGAGGGAGGGAGAAATGGGGAGGAAGGAGGAGGGAGGGAGAAATGGGGAAGAGGGGGGAGGGAGAAATGGGAAGCAGGGAGGAGGGAGGAGGGAAGGAGAAATGGGGAGCAGGGAGGAGGGAGGGAGAAATGGGGAGCAGGGAGGAGGGAGGGAGAAATGGGAAGCAGAGGGGAGGGAGGAGGGAGGGAGAAATGGGGGGCAGGGAGTAGGGAGAAATGGGGAGCAGGGGGCAGGGACGAGGGAGAAATGGGGAGCAGGGAGGAGGGAGGAGGTAAGGAGAAATGGGGAGCAGGGAGGAGGGAGGAGGGAGAAATGGGGAGCAGGCAGGAGGGAGGAGGGAGAAATGGGGAGCAGGGAGGAGGGAGGAGGGATAAATGGGGAGCAGGGAGGAGGGAGGAGGGAGAAATGAAGAGCAGGGAGGCGGGAGGAGGGAGAGAGAAATGGGGAGCAGGGAGGAGGGGGGAGGGAGGTAGAAATGGGGAGCAGAGGGGAGGGAGGGAGAAATGGGGAGCAGGGAGGAGGGAGGAGGGAAGGAGAAATGGGGAGCAGGGAGAGGGGGGGGGGAGAAATGGGGAGCAGGGAGGAGGGAGGGTGAGACAGCAACCAACCAAGACTACTCATGATGTAATAGACTATTAGTTGCCATAGCTAGGCTATTTATCATCAAGTATGATTACGTAGTACCTGTCATGACTGCATCAAACCAGGAGAAGCTAGTCAACCTTGCTAACGGCTGCAGTCTCCTTCTCTTTCTACTGCAGCCGTGGCGTTCGGATCTGTATGGGTCCTCCTGGACAAGTCAGCTAAAATCACACCAACCTAAGACTAGAGGTCGACACCTACCTGAGACTAGAGGTCGACACCTACCTGAGACTAGAGGTCGACACCTACCTGAGACTAGAGGTCGACACCTACCTGAGGCTAGAGGTCGACACCTACCTGAGGCTAGAGGTCGACACCTACCTGAGACTAGAGGTCGACACCTACCTGAGACTAGAGGTCGACACCTACCTGAGACTAGAGGTCGATACCTACCTGAGACTAGAGGTCGACACCTACCTGAGACTAGAGGTCGACACCTACCTGAGGCTAGAGGTCGTCACCTACCTGAGGCTAGAGGTCGACACCTACCTGAGACTAGAGGTCGACACCTACCTGAGACTAGAGGTCGACACCTACCTGAGACTAGAGGTCGACACCTACCTGAGGCTAGAGGTCGACCGATTATGATTTTTCAACGCCGATGCCGATTATTGGAGGACCAAAAAAAGCCGATACCAATTAAATCGGACGATTTTTATTTATTTATTTGTAATAATGACAATTACAACAATACTGAATTAACACTTATTTTAACTTAATATTATACATCAATAAAATCCATTTAGACTCAAATAAATAATGAAACATGTTCAATTTGGTTTAAATAATGCAAAATCAAAGTGTTGGAGAAGTAAAAGTGCAATATGTGCCATGTAAAAAAGCTAACGTTTAAGTTCCCTGCTCAGAACATGAGAACATATGGTGGTTCCTTTTAACATGAGACTTCAATATTCCAAGGTAAGAGGTTTTAGGTTGTAGTTAATGTAGTATTTATAGTACTATTTCTCTCTATACCATTTGTATTTCATATACCTTTGACTATTGGATGTTCTTATAGGCCCTTTAGTATTGCCAGTGTAACAGTATAGCTTCCGTCCCTCTCCTCGCTCCTACCTGGGCTCGAACCAGGAACACGACAACAGCCACACTCGAAGCAGCGCTACCCATGCAGAGCAAGGGGAACAACCACTCCAAGTCTCAGAGCAAGTGACGTTTGAAACGCTATTAGCGCGCACCCCGCTAACTAGCTAGCCATTTCACATTGGTTACACCAGCCATTAGGCTGATAGGCTTTTAGTCATAAAAAGCGCTGTGCTTGCGAAGAGCTCCTGGCCAAATGCATGAACGTCCTGTTTGAATGAATGCTTATGAGCCTGCTGCTGCCTACCATCGATCAGTCAGACTTCTCTATCAAATATTAAATCATATACTTAATTATAACATAATAACACAAAGATATACAAGCATTTGGTCATTAATATGTTAGAATCTGAAAACTATAATTTCGAAAACGAAACGTTTATTATTTCAGTGAAATACGGAACCGTTCTGTATTTTATCTAAACGGGTGGCATCCATAAGTCTAAATATTCTTGTTACATCGTACAACCTTCAATGTTATGTCATAATTACGTAAAAGTCTGGCAAATTAGGTGGCCCAAACTGTTGCATATACACTGACTCTGCGTGCAATGAATGCAAGAGAAGTGACACAATTTCACCTGGTTAATATTGCCTGCTAACCTGGATTTCTTTTAGCTAAATATGCAGGTTTAAAAATATATACTTCTGTGTATTTTAAGAAAGGCATTGGTATTTATGGTTACAGTCGTGCAACGATTGTGCCTTTTTCGCAAATGCGCCTTTGTTAAATCATCCCCCAGCATTGCATCGATTATATGCAACGCAGGACACGCTAGATAAACTAGTAATATCATCAACCATGTGTAGTTATAACTAGTGATTATGATTGATTAATTGTTTTTTATAAGATAAGTTTAATGCTAGCTAGCAACTTACCTTGGCTTCTACTGCATTCGCGTAACAGGCAGGCTCCTCGTGCAGTGCAATGAGAGGCAGGTGGTTAGAGCATTGGACTAGTTAACCGTAAGGTTGCAAGATTGAATCCCAGAGCTGACAAGGTACAAATCTGTCGTTCTGCCCCTGAACAAGGCAGTTAACCCACTGTTCCTAGGCCGTCATTGAAAATAAGAATGTGTTCATAACTGACTTGCCTCGTTAAATAAAGGCGTAAAAAAAAAGAAGCTAAAATCGGCGTCCAAAAATATCAATTTCCGATTGTTATGAAAACTTGAAATCGGCACTAATTAATCGGACATTCCGATTAATCGGTCGACACCTACCTGAGACCCGTGACAATCTTAACAGTACTGACCCAGACCTGTGACATTATTTAGAATTCTGGGTCCGGACCCGCTCGGATCCCAGATCGGGTTTCGGGTATTCGGTTACAGATGGATCCGTGAAGACCTCTGCTCTCAAGGCCCAAGTCTGACAGAATTTCTTTCTTTCCGTCTCTCTCTCTCTCTTTCACTCTCTCAGTATAGAGACTTACAACAACAATGGACTGCTAACACAGAGAATACCAGATCTGTCCTAAACCCCATTATTACCAAGTAGGAAATGTATGAGCAGGATACTAGATCAGCCATAATGAAAATATGTCAAATAATCAAGGATAATTCAAATCTGGAAAATAATTCAATTTTAGTGATGGCCTATATATTCTCCAGTTCAGGTATCGTAGCCCTAGGATGCATCACAAATGGCACCCTATGTCCAATATAGTGCACTATTTTTGAAAAGGGTCCTAAAAGTAGTGCACTCTATAGGGTATAGGTTGCAGTTTGTGACACATCCTACACTCTTAAGTGGTCTTGAGAGATTGAATCACTGACCATATTAGAATTGTAATTTTCACACAGGAAAGAGGCTTTAATGTGTTAGCCATGGTGTTGTGTTGTAGGATAATTAGAAAAACAAAAAACAAAAAGCTGAATATATTTATATTTATCTGGGGAGGGAATAAGGGAAACACTGTTCAATAACACATTAAAGTCACACTTTAATTCCACTGTGTGAACCGAGGCATCATGCCCGTAAGGGGCACAGGGGCATATGCCCCCTCAGACTTGTCCTGTATAAAAATGAATTCGAAATTAATATTTTATAAAATCTCTGTAATTCTACTAGCCACCTAGCAATTTTATGAAGTTGGTTTTAGTCCAGAGAGGTTCCAACCTCATAATTAGCTACCATGAAGCCATTTCAGGTTATCACTCATGTCAGAGGAGCTAGCTTGTCTAATTAGCTACCATGAAACCATTTCAGGTTATCACTCATGTCAGAGGAGCTAGCTTGTCTAATTAGCTACCATGAAACCATTTCAGGTTATAACTCATGTCAGAGGAGCTAGCTTGTCTAATTAGCTACCATGAAACCATTTCAGGTTATCACTCATGTCAGAGGAGCTAGCTTGTCTAATTAGCTACCATGAAACCATTTCAGGTTATCACTCATGTCAGAGGAGCTAGCTTGTCTAATTAGCTACCATGAAACCATTTCAGGTTATCACTCATGTCAGAGGAGCTAGCTTGTCTAATTAGCTACCATGAAACCATTTCAGGTTATCACTCATGTCAGAGGAGCTAGCTTGTCTAATTAGCTACCATGAAACCATTTCAGGTTATAACTCATGTCAGAGGAGCTAGCTTGTCTAATTAGCTACCATGAAACCATTTCAGGTTATCACTCATGTCAGAGGAGCTAGCTTGTCTAATTAGCTACCATGAAACCATTTCAGGTTATCACTCATGTCAGAGGAGCTAGCTTGTCTAATTAGCTACCATGAAACCATTTCAGGTTATCACTCATGTCAGAGGAGCTAGCTTGTCTAATTAGCTACCATGAAACCATTTCAGGTTATCACTCATGTCAGAGGAGCTAGCTTGTCTAATTAGCTACCATGAAACCATTTCAGGTTATCACTCATGTCAGAGGAGCTAGCTTGTCTAATTAGCTACCATGAAACCATTTCAGGTTATCACTCATGTCAGAGGAGCTAGCTTGTCTAATTAGCTACCATGAAACCATTTCAGGTTATCACTCATGTTAGAGGGTTTAACCTATCTGACTAGCTTAGCTGGCAAGGTTGGTAGACTTCACAAAAGCAAGCCATGCAAAACATGACATATCTACAGGTGGGTCTGGGCAGGTGGGTCTGGGCAGGTGGGTCTGGGCAGGTGGGTCTGGGCAGGTGGATCTGGGCAGGTTGGTCTGGGCAGGTGGGTCTGGGCAGGTGGGTCTGGGCAGGTGGGTCTGGGCAGGTGGATCTGGGCAGGTGGGTCTGGGCAGGTGGGTCTGGGCAGGTGGATCTGGGCAGGTTGGTCTGGGCAGGTGGGTCTGGGCAGGTGGATCTGGGCAGGTTGGTCTGGGCAGGTGGATCTGGGCAGGTTGGTCTGGGCAGGTGGGTCTGGGCAGGTGGGTCTGGGCAGGTGGATCTGGGCAGGTTGGTCTGGGCAGGTGGGTCTGGGCAGGTGGGTCTGGGCAGGTGGATCTGGGCAGGTTGGTCTGGGCAGGTGGGTCTGGGCAGGTGGGTCTGGGCAGGTGGGTCTGGGCATGTGGATCTGGGCAGGTTGGTGTGAGCAGGTGGGTCTGGGCAGGTGGGTCTGGGCAGGTGGATCTGGGCAGGTGGGTCTGGGCAGGTGGGTCTGGGCAGGTGGGTCTGGGCAGGTGGGTCTGGGCAGGTGGGTCTGGGCAGGTGGATCTGGGCAGGTGGGTCTGGGCAGGTGGGTCTGGGCTGGTTGGTGTGGGCAGGTGGATCTGGGCAGGTGGATCTGGGCAGGTGGGTCTGGGCAGGTGGGTCTGGGCAGGTGGATCTGGGCAGGTGGATCTGGGCAGGTTGGTGTGAGCAGGTGGGTCTGGGCAGGTGGGTCTGGGCAGGTGGATCTGGGCAGGTGGATCTGGGCAGGTTGGTCTGGGCAGGTGGGTCTGGGCAGGTGGATCTGGGCAGGTGGGTCTGGGCAGGTGGGTCTGGGCAGGTGGATCTGGGCAGGTGGGTCTGGGCAGGTTGGTGTGAGCAGGTGGGTCTGGGCAGGTGGGTCTGGGCAGGTGGGTCTGGGCAGGTTGGTGTGAGCAGTGCACTACTTTAGGCCAGAGCTCTATGTCTAGGGATGTGTAATCACCTCTTCAAATTGATGGAAATGGCTGAGCCTAATTTCTGTACTTTTATTATGATAACATTTGTATTTAATCTTTATTTAGCTAGGCAAGTCAGCTAAGAACACATTCTTATTTACAATGAAGGCCAGACCCGGACGACGCTGCGCCAATTGTGCGCCGCCCAATGGGACTTCCGATCACAGCCGGATGTGATACAGCCTGAATTCAAACCAGGGACTGTAGTGACGTCTCTTGCATTGAGATGCAGTGCCTTAGGCCGCTGCACCATTCGGGTTCAAATTCTCCTATTTCAATCGCCATCTATCATTTGTCAAAACAAAAACACTGAGAACATACACTGAGTATACCAAACATTAGAACATGGATTTAACAAGTGACACCAATAAGGGATCATAACTTTCACCTGGATTCACCTGGTCAGTCTTTGTCATGTAAAGAGCAGGTTTTCCTAATGTTTTCTACACTCAGTGTATCTAGGATGTGAGGAACGGAATCATAGAATCATTACAATTCTAGGAAGGGAACAGAAGGCATTCTACCACCCCTAACCCTGACATGACTGTCCTTCTAACTCTTATTGATTGTCTGCGTGCTCTACAGAGGCCTTCTAACTCTTATTGAGAGTATGCGTGCTCTACAGAGGCCTTCTAACTCTTATTGAGTGTCTGCATGCTCTACAGAGGCCTTAGAACTCTTATTGAGTGTCTGCGTGCTCTACAGAGGCCTTCTAACTCTTATTGAGTGTCTGCGTGCTCTACAGAGGCCTTCTAACTCTTATTGAGTGTCTGCGTGCTCTACAGAGGCCTTCTAACTCTTATTGAGTGTATGCGTGTTCGACAGAGGCCTTCTAACTCATATTGAGTGTCTGCGTGCGCTACAGAGGCCTTCTAACTCTTATTGAGTGTCTGCGTGCTCTACAGAGGCCTTCTAACTCTTATTGAGTGTCTGCGTGCGCTACAGAGGCCTTCTAACTCTTATTGAGTGTCTTCGTGCTCTACAGAGGCCTTCTAACTCTTATTGAGTGTCTGCGTGCTCCATAGAGGCCTTCTAACTCTTATTGAGTATCTTCGTGCTCTACAGAGGCCTTCTAACTCTTATTGAGTGTCTGCGTGCTCCACAGAGGCCTTCTACCTCTTATTGAGTGTCTGCGTGCTCTACAGGGGCCTTCTAACTCTTATTGAGTGTCTGCGTGCTCTACAGAGGCCTTCTAACTCTTATTGAGTGCCTGCATGCTCTACAGAGGCCTTCTAACACTTATTGAGTGTCTGCATGCTCTACAGAGGCCTTCTAACTCTTATTGAGTGTCTGCGTGGTCCACAGAGGCCTTCTAACTCTTATTGAGTGTCTGCGTGCTCTACAGGGGCCTTCTAACTCTTATTGAGTGTCTGCGTGCTCTACAAGGGCCTTCTAACTCTTATTGAGTGTCTGCGTGCTCTACAGAGGCCTTCTAACTCTTATTGAGTGCCTGCATGCTCTACAGAGGCCTTCTAACACTTATTGAGTGTCTGCGTGCTCTACAGAGGCCTTCTAACTCTTATTGAGTGTCTGCGTGCTCCACAGGGGCCTTCTAACTCTTATTGAGTGTCTGCGTGCTCTACAGAGGCCTTCTAACTCTTATTGAGTGTCTGCGTGCTCTACAGAGGCCTTCTAACTCTTATTGAGTGTCTGCGTGCTCCACAGAGGCCTTCTAACTGTGACTGTGGCTGTGGCTGTGGCTGTGGCTGTGGCTGTTTGCTGTGGCTGTGGCTGTGGCTGTGGCTGTGGCTGTGGCTGTGGCTGTGGCTGTGGCTGTGACTGTGGCTGTGGCTGTGGCTGTGGCTGTGACTGTTTGCTGTGGCTGTGGCTGTGACTGTGGCTGTGACTGTTTGCTGTGGCTGTGGCTGTGACTGTGGCTGTTGCTGTGGCTGTGGCTGTGGCTGTGGCTGTGCCTGTGGCTGTGGCTGTGGCTGTGGCTGTGACTGTGACTGTGGCTGTGGCTGTGACTGTGGCTGTTTGCTGTGGCTGTGGCTGTGGCTGTGGCGTGAGTCTATATTACACTTATTCATGACCTGCCACAAAAAAATAAAAATACAATTTCAGTACTAGCCACCATATTCTGGGCTTCATTTAGTTAACCCTGGTCAAAAGTAGTGGACTATAACAGGGAATAGGGTCTCATTTGAAACACATTGGTGTGTCTTGCCCAGACACCAGCAGTGACACAACAGAAGCAGTAGCTTCCCGACTCCTGTTACAATGGGGATCACTAAGTGGCAGTAGCTCCACGACTCCGGCCTCTTAATGAACATTGAGAGGATGTGTCCAGGGAACGGAAACCATCTGTCTGCCTCGAAGAACAAACCCCCCCTCTATCACCCAGGATAACATACATTACCAATGTGGCTGGTTAGATAGGTGTTAGCCTCCAGAGATAAGCCAGAGATAAGATTTTTTTTTAGGGCTATGTCCCAAATGTTCACCTTATTCCAATTGTAGTGCACTATGTAGGGAATAGAGTTCTATAGGGCTCTATTCAAAAGTAGTGCACTATGTAGGGAATAGAGTTCTATAGGGCTCTAGTCAAAAGTAGTGCACTATGTAGGGAATAGGGTTCCATAGAGCTCTGGTCAAAAGTAGTGCACTATATAGGGAATAGGGCCCTGGTCTAAAGTAGTGCACTATGTAGGGAATAGGGTTCCATGGGGCTCTGGTCAAAAGTAGTGCACTATATAGGGAATAGGGCCCTGGTCTAAAGTAGTGCACTATGTAGGGAATAGGGTTCCATGGGGCTCTGGTCAAAAGTAGTGCACTATGTTGGGAATAGGGTTCCATGGGGCTCTGGTCAAAAGTAGTGCACTATGTAGTGAATAGGGTTCCATAGAGTTCTGGTCAAAAGTAGTGCACTATGTAGGGAATAGGGTTCCATTTGGGATGCAGCCTGACTGTATATATAGACAGGACCAGGGAGTGAGGTACTACTTGCTCAGATGCCAGAGGAGGTATGTTAGGGGTCAGTAAGGTCACAAGGGTGAGTGAGTGTTGGTTGTTAGGAAAAGACTGCCGCTGTGCCTGGCTGTTCACCTGCTGTAGTCTCTGTAAGTCAGACCTGATATATACTAGTTCTCTCTCTCTCTTTGCAGAGTGTCAGATGTTGGCTTGGATTGTAATGAAGTGGGGGTTGACTGAGGTATTTTTTTTATTTTAATAGTCAAGTCACAGTTTACCTTGTCAGCTCGGGGATTTGAACTTGCAACCTTTCGGGTTACTAGTCCAATGCTCTAACCACTAGGCTACCCTGCCGCCCCGTATAGGAGGAATACCTTTCTGTCTCTTCAGGGTTTACAGAGCAGTTAGACAGACTTAGCCTCCAGAGACTCGGGAAGGAAACAGCAGAGATAAAGGGGAAGCTGTCTCAGTAGGAGCAGGAAGGTCACAGAGGTGAGGGTACGTTGGTCTCTGTTAGCTGTGATGCTCTGCAAGTTGTTTGGCTCGTTAGAAAAAGACTGGGGCCTGGCAGGATCATCTTTATAAGTTGTGGATAGAAGTGAGTGATAAGTATGGTTTAAGTCTCACACTTAAATCTGCAGATGTTTAGATATATACATGGATAGGAGTGAAGTGGGGGTTAGGTCATTCTCTGGACAGACAAGGGAACAGAGCATCAATCTGTCTGTCTGTCTGTCTGTCTGGGAGGCTGCTGAGACTGGGGTCCAGGCGTTTTCTCTCATCACTTAAAAAGGTATTGGTTGCACTGAGGAGGACAGAGAGGAGATTGTCCTCCATTGATTTCTCCTCTCTCTCTCTCGCTCACTCTGTCTCTCTGTCTTTGTGTCTCTACCCCGGCTGACGCCTTCTTGGCGCGTGTCAGGGTAACTTGTGATGTGATCCTTCCTCACCAGGAGAGTTGGAAAGTATGAATGTCATTTAACATGGACACATTCTACAGACCAGCTGTCGCCTTTAGGCTGTGTCTGCAATGGCAACCTATTTACTACAGATGTTGCATCTTCATTTGATCACTCTATTGCTGCTGAGACTTTTCATGCAAACTGCAAACTGTATTCAATGTATTCAAAGTTTATTTAAGGCTTCTAAAGTTTATATTGTCAACTTGATTTGCCATAACCAAAAATGTATCAACCCCTACAAAAAATGTCCATTAATTATTATCCATTAATAATTATCATAAAATGTCACCTTTCCTTTTGTTGTAGGATTATTTTCTAGGTGTAGCAAACTGGATCAAATTAAGATCCAAGACCTGTAAAGGGCACTATTCCTCTCCTATCGCGTCCCCTCCACCTCCACTCCCCTCCCCTTCATCTCCCCTCCCCTCCCCTCCCCTCCCCTACACCTCTCCTCTCCTCTCCTCTCCTCTCCTCTCCTCTCCTCTCCTCTCCTCTCCTCTCCTCTCCTCTCCTCTCCTCTCCTCTCCTCTCCTCTCCTCTCCTCTCCTCTCCTCTCCTCTCCTCTCCTCTCCTCTCCTCTCCTCTCCTCTCCTCTCCTCTCCTCTCCTCTCCTCTCCTCTCCTCTCCTCTCCTCTCCTCTCTACAGCCATCCTCTACTTTCATCACACTGAAGCCTCTACTGTCCCCTGCTATCATAACACCAAAGCCCAGCAGTCCTCTACTGTCCCCTGCTATCATAACACCAAAGCCCAGCCGTCTTCTACTGTCCCCTGCTATCATAACACCAAAGCCCAGCCGTCCTCTACTGTCCCCTGCTATCATAACACCTGTAATCTCTCCTGCTGATGTCATGTCTTTTCAATGTTGTATATCTCTACTTGATCTGCCAATCCTCTTGTCCATGATGATGGTATATTAAACACAGTGGAGGGAGGGATCAGAATATGGTGGCTTTGGCTGAAATGGAGTTTGAAGTATATTTAATAAATTCCCTATTTTTATACTACATATGAGAAATACACACATTCATTTTTTAGTACACTTGATGGGAGAAAGGGGATATTTTATGATGTCCTTCTACTAAAGATGAAATGATTGCATTAACTCAGTATTGTATTGTACTGTATATAAATCATAGAAAGCATATACGGCTATAGATAGGTGATATACGGCTATAGATAGGTGATATACGGCTATAGATAGGTGATATACGGCTATAGATAGGTGATATACGGCTATAGATAGGTGATATACGGCTATAGATAGGTGATATACTGCTATAGATAGGTGATATACGGCTATAGATAGGTGATATACGGCTATAGATAGGTGATTAGCACCTCCCACCAGAGGTATGGAGGCACCTCTTGACTATGAGTATTTTATTACTGACTAATGACATGGCCAATTCACGCATTGACAATGACATAATAGATTTGTGTGTTTGATATATTAACCGTATACTCATATGAACGATATAGATATTAACCATATAGATATTAACCATATAGATATTAACCATATAGATATGAACCATATAGATATGAACCATATAGATATTAACCATATAGATATTAACCATATAGATATTAACCGTATAGATATTAACCATATAGATATTAACCGTATAGATATTAACCATATAGATATTAACCGTATAGATATTAACCGTATAGATATTAACCGTATAGATATGAACCATATAGATATGAACCATATAGATATTAACCGTATAGATATTAACCATATAGATATGAACCATATAGATATTAACCATATAGATATTAACCATATAGATTTTAACCGTATAGATATTAACCATATAGATATGAACCATATAGATATGAACCATATAGATATTAACCATATAGATATTAACCGTATAGATATTAACCATATAGATATTAACCGTATAGATATTAACCGTATAGATATTAACCATATAGATATTAACCGTATACACATATTAACCATATAGATATTAACCGTATAGATATTAACCATATAGATATTAACCATATAGATATGAACCATATAGATATTAACCATATAGATATTAACAGTATAGATATTAACCATATAGATATTAACCGTATAGATATTAACCGTATAGATATTAACCATATAGATATAAACCATATAGATATGAACCATATAGATATTAACCATATAGATATTAACCATATAGATATTAACCGTATAGATATTAACCGTATACACATATTAACCATATCGATATTAACCATAAAGATATTAACCATATAGATATTAACCATATAGATATTAACCATATAGATATTAACCGTATAGATATTAACCATATACTCATTAACCGTATACTCATTAACCATATACTCATTAACCGTATACTCACTAACCGTATAATCACTAACCATATACTCACTAACCATATACTCATTAACCATATACTCACTAACCATATACTCATTAACCATATACTCATTAACCATATACTCATTAACCGTATACTCATATTAACCATATACTCATTAACCGTATACTCATATTAACCGTATACTCATATTAACCGTATACTCACTAACCATATACTCATTAACCGTATACTCATATTAACCGTATACTCATATTAACCGTATACTCATATTAACCGTATACTCACTAACCATATACTCACTAACCATATAATCATTAACCGTATACTCATATTAACCGTATACTCACTAACCATATACTCACTAACCATATACTCATATTAACCATATACTCATTAACCGTATACTCATATTAACCGTATACTCATATTAACCGTATACTCACTAACCATATACTCATTAACCGTATACTCATATTAACCGTATACTCATATTAACCGTATACTCATATTAACCGTATACTCACTAACCATATACTCACTAACCATATACTCATTAACCGTATACTCATATTAACCGTATACTCATATTAACCGTATACTCACTAACCATATACTCACTAACCATATACTCATTAACCGTATACTCACTAACCATATACTCACTAACCATATACTCACTAACCATATACTCACTAACCATATACTTCACTAACCATATACTCACTAACCATATACTCACTAACCATATACTCACTAACCATATACTCATTAACCGTATACTCACTAACCATATACTCACTAACCATATACTCACTAACCATATACTCACTAACCATATACTCACTAACCATATACTCATTAACCGTATACTCACTAACCATATACTCACTAACCATATACTCACTAACCATATACTCATTAACCGTATACTCATATTAACCGTATACTCATATTAACCGTATACTCACTAACCATATACTCACTAACCATATACTCATATTAACCGTATACTCATATTAACCGTATACTCACTAACCATATACTCACTAACCATATACTCATATTAACCGTATACTCATATTAACCGTATACTCACTAACCATATACTCATTAACCGTATACTCATATTAACCGTATACTCATATTAACCGTATACTCACTAACCATATACTCATTAACCATATACTCATATTAACCGTATACTCATTAACCATATACTCATATTAACCGTATACTCACTAACCATATACTCATTAACCGTATACTCATATTAACCGTATACTCATATTAACCGTATACTCATATTAACCGTATACTCATATTAACCGTATACTCACTAACCATATACTCATTAACCGTATACTCATATTAACCGTATACTCATATTAACCGTATACTCATATTAACCGTATACTCATTAACCATATACTCATATTAACCGTATACTCACTAACCATATACTCATTAACCGTATACTCATATTAACCGTATACTCATATTAACCGTATACTCATATTAACCGTATACTCATATTAACCGTATACTCATATTAACCGTATACTCATATTAACCGTATACTCATATTAACCGTATACTCATATTAACCGTATACTCATATTAACCGTATACTCATATTAACCGTATACTCACTAACCATATACTCACTAACCATATACTCATTAACCGTATACTCATATTAAACTGTACTACTGTACTAATGTACGACCTGTTAAACTGTACTACTGTACGACCTGTGAGACTGTACTACTGTACTACTGTACGACCTGTTAAACTGTACTACTGTACGACCTGTGAGACTGTACTACTGTACTACTGTACGACCTGTTAAACTGTACTACTGTACGACCTGTGAGACTGTACTACTGTACGACCTGTTAAACTGTACTACTGTATGACCTGTGAGACTGTACTACTGTACGACCTGTTAAACTGTACTACTGTATGACCTGTGAGACTGTACTACTGTACGACCTGTTAAACTGTACTACTGTATGACCTGTGAGACTGTACTACTGTACGATCTGTTAAACTGTACTACTGTACGACCTGTGAGACTGTACTACTGTACTACTGTACGACCTGTTAAACTGTACTACTGTACGACCTGTGAGACTGTACTACTGTACTACTGTACGACCTGTTAAACTGTACTACTGTACGACCTGTGAGACTGTACTACTGTACTACTGTACGACCTGTTAAACTGTACTACTGTACGACCTGTGAGACTGTACTAATGTACGACCTGTTAAACTGTACTACTGTACGACCTGTGAGACTGTACTACTGTACTACTGTACGACCTGTTAAACTGTACTACTGTACGACCTGTGAGACTGTACTACTGTACTACTGTACGACCTGTTAAACTGTACTACTGTACGACCTGTGAGACTGTACTACTGTACTACTGTACGACCTGTTAAACTGTACTACTGTACGACCTGTGAGACTGTACTACTGTACAACCTGTTAAACTGTGAGAATGTACTACTGTACGACCTGTTAAACTGTACTACTGTACTACTGTACGACCTGTGAGACTGTACAACTGTACTACTGTACGACCTGTTAAACTGTACTACTGTACGACCTGTGAGACTGTACTACTGTACTACTGTACGACCTGTTAAACTGTACTACTGTACGACCTGTGAGACTGTACTACTGTACTACTGTACGACCTGTTAAACTGTACTACTGTACGACCTGTGAGACTGTACTACTGTACTACTGTACGACCTGTTAAACTGTACTACTGTACGACCTGTGAGACTGTACTACTGTACTACTGTACGACCTGTTAAACTGTACTACTGTACGACCTGTGAGACTGTACTACTGTACTACTGTACGACCTGTTAAACTGTACTACTGTACGACCTGTGAGACTGTACTACTGTACTACTGTACGACCTGTTAAACTGTACTACTGTACGACCTGTGAGACTGTACTACTGTACTACTGTACGACCTGTTAAACTGTACTACTGTACGACCTGTGAGACTGTACTACTGTACTACTGTACGACCTGTTAAACTGTACTACTGTACGACCTGTGAGACTGTACTACTGTACTACTGTACGACCTGTTAAACTGTACTACTGTACGACCTGTGAGACTGTACTACTGTACTACTGTACGACCTGTTAAACTGTACTACTGTACGACCTGTGAGACTGTACTACTGTACTACTGTACGACCTGTTAAACTGTACTACTGTACGACCTGTGAGACTGTACTACTGTACTACTGTACGACCTGTTAAACTGTACTACTGTACGACCTGTGAGACTGTACTACTGTACTACTGTACGACCTGTTAAACTGTACTACTGTACGACCTGTGAGACTGTACTACTGTACTACTGTACGACCTGTTAAACTGTACTACTGTACGACCTGTGAGACTGTACTACTGTACTACTGTACGACCTGTTAAACTGTACTACTGTACGACCTGTGAGACTGTACTACTGTACTACTGTACGACCTGTTAAACTGTACTACTGTACGACCTGTGAGACTGTACTACTGTACTACTGTACGACCTGTTAAACTGTACTACTGTACGACCTGTGAGACTGTACTACTGTACGACCTGTTAAACTGTACTACTGTACGACCTGTGAGACTGTACTACTGTACTACTGTACGACCTGTTAAACTGTACTACTGTACGACCTGTGAGACTGTACTACTGTACGACCTGTTAAACTGTACTACTGTACGACCTGTGAGACTGTACTACTGTACTACTGTACGACCTGTTAAACTGTACTACTGTACGACCTGTGAGACTGTACTACTGTACTACTGTACGACCTGTTAAACTGTACTACTGTACGACCTGTGAGACTGTACTACTGTACGACCTGTGAGACTGTACTACTGTACGACCTGTGAGACTGTACTACTGTACTACTGTACGACCTGTTAAACTGTACTACTGTACGACCTGTGAGACTGTACTACTGTACTACTGTACGACCTGTTAAACTGTACTACTGTACGACCTGTGAGACTGTACTACTGTACTACTGTACGACCTGTTAAACTGTACTACTGTACGACCTGTGAGACTGTACTACTGTACTACTGTACGACCTGTTAAACTGTACTACTGTACGACCTGTGAGACTGTACTACTGTACTACTGTACGACCTGTTAAACTGTACTACTGTACGACCTGTGAGACTGTACTACTGTACTACTGTACGACCTGTTAAACTGTACTACTGTACGACCTGTGAGACTGTACTACTGTACTACTGTACGACCTGTTAAACTGTACTACTGTACGACCTGTGAGACTGTACTACTGTACTACTGTACGACCTGTTAAACTGTACTACTGTACGACCTGTGAGACTGTACTACTGTACTACTGTACGACCTGTTAAACTGTACTACTGTACGACCTGTGAGACTGTACTACTGTACTACCTGTGAGACTGTACTACTGTACGACCTGTTAAACTGTGAGACTGTACTACTGTACGACCTGTGAGACTGTACTACTGTACGACCTGTGAGACTGTACTACTGTACAACCTGTTAAACTGTGAGACTGTACTACTGTACGACCTGTTAAACTGTACTACTGTACTACTGTACGACCTGTGAGACTGTACAACTGTACTAATGTACGACCTGTTAAACTGTACTACTGTACGACCTGTGAGACTGTACTACTGTACTACTGTACGACCTGTTAAACTGTACTACTGTACGACCTGTGAGACTGTACTACTGTACTACCTGTGAGACTGTACTACTGTACGACCTGTGAGACTGTACTACTGTACGACCTGTGAGACTGTACTACTGTACGACCTGTGAGACTGTACTACTGTACGACCTGTGAGACTGTACTACTGTACGACCTGTGATACTGTACTACTGTACGACATGTGAGACTGTGATACTGTACTACTGTACTACTGTACGACCTGTGAGACTGTACTACTGTACTACTGTACGACCTGTGAGACTGTGAGACTGTACTACTGTACGACCTGTGAGACTGTGATACTGTACTACTGTATGACCTGTGAGACTGTACTACTGTACAACCTGTTAAACTGTGAGACTGTACTACTGTACGACCTGTTAAACTGTACTACTGTACTACTGTACGACCTGTGAGACTGTACAACTGTACTACTGTACGACCTGTTAAACTGTACTACTGTACGACCTGTTAAACTGTACTACTGTACAACCTGTGAGACTGTACTACTGTACTACTGTACGACCTGTTAAACTGTACTACTGTACGACCTGTGAGACTGTACTACTGTACTACCTGTGAGACTGTACTACTGTACGACCTGTTAAACGGTGAGACTGTACTACTGTACGATCTGTGAGACTGTACTACTGTACGACCTGTGAGACTGTACTACTGTACGACCTGTGAGACTGTACTACTGTACAACCTGTGAGACTGTACTACTGTACTACTGTACGACCTGTGAGACTGTACTACTGTACGACCTGTTAAACTGTGAGACTGTACTACTGTACGACCTGTGAGACTGTACTACTGTACGACCTGTGAGACTGTACTACTGTATGACCTGTGAGACTGTACTACTGTACTACTGTACGACCTGTGAGACTGTACTACTGTACGACCTGTGAGACTGTACTACTGTATGACCTGTGAGACTGTGATACCGTACTACTGTACGACCTGTGAGACTGTACTACTGTACTACTGTACGACCTGTGAGACTGTACTACTGTATGACCTGTGAGACTGTGATACTGTACTACTGTACTACTGTACGACCTGTTAAACTGTACTACTGTACGACCTGTTAAACTGTACTACTGTACGACCTGTTAAACTGTACTACTGTACGACCTGTGAGACTGTACTACTGTACTACCTGTGAGACTGTACTACTGTACGACCTGTTAAACTGTGAGACTGTACTACTGTACGACCTGTGAGACTGTACTACTGTACGACCTGTGAGACTGTACTACTGTACGACCTGTGAGACTGTACTACTGTACGACCTGTGAGACTGTACTACTGTACTACTGTACGACCTGTGAGACTTTGATACTGTACTACTGTACTACTGTACGACCTGTGAGACTGTACTACTGTACTACTGTACTACTGTACTACTGTACGACCTGTGAGACTGTACTACTGTACTACTGTACTACTGTACTACTGTACTACTGTACGACCTGTGAGACTGTACTACTGTACTACTGTACTACTGTACGACCTGTGAGACTGTACTACTGTACGACCTGTGAGACTGTGATACTGTACTACTGTACGACCTGTGAGACTGTGATACTGTACTACTGTACTACTGTACGACCTGTGAGACTGTACTACTGTACTACTGTACGACCTGTGAGACTGTGAGACTGTACTACTGTACGACCTGTGAGACTGTGATACTGTACTACTGTATGACCTGTGAGACTGTACTACTGTACAACCTGTTAAACTGTGAGACTGTACTACTGTACGACCTGTTAAACTGTACTACTGTACTACTGTACGACCTGTGAGACTGTACAACTGTACTACTGTACGACCTGTTAAACTGTACTACTGTACGACCTGTGAGACTGTACTACTGTACTACTGTACGACCTGTTAAACTGTACTACTGTACGACCTGTGAGACTGTACTACTGTACTACCTGTGAGACTGTACTACTGTACGACCTGTTAAACTGTGAGACTGTACTACTGTACGACCTGTGAGACTGTACTACTGTACGACCTGTGAGACTGTACTACTGTACAACCTGTTAAACTGTGAGAATGTACTACTGTACGACCTGTTAAACTGTACTACTGTACTACTGTACGACCTGTGAGACTGTACAACTGTACTACTGTACGACCTGTTAAACTGTACTACTGTACGACCTGTGAGACTGTACTACTGTACTACTGTACGACCTGTTAAACTGTACTACTGTACGACCTGTGAGACTGTACTACTGTACTACCTGTGAGACTGTACTACTGTACGACCTGTTAAACTGTGAGACTGTACTACTGTACGACCTGTGAGACTGTACTACTGTACGACCTGTGAGACTGTACTACTGTACGACCTGTGAGACTGTACTACTGTACGACCTGTGATACTGTACTACTGTACGACATGTGAGACTGTGATACTGTACTACTGTACTACTGTACGACCTGTGAGACTGTACTACTGTACTACTGTACGACCTGTGAGACTGTGAGACTGTACTACTGTACGACCTGTGAGACTGTGATACTGTACTACTGTATGACCTGTGAGACTGTACTACTGTACAACCTGTTAAACTGTGAGACTGTACTACTGTACGACCTGTTAAACTGTACTACTGTACTACTGTACGACCTGTGAGACTGTACAACTGTACTACTGTACGACCTGTTAAACTGTACTACTGTACGACCTGTGAGACTGTACTACTGTACTACTGTACGACCTGTTAAACTGTACTACTGTACGACCTGTGAGACTGTACTACTGTACTACCTGTGAGACTGTACTACTGTACGACCTGTTAAACTGTGAGACTGTACTACTGTACGACCTGTGAGACTGTACTACTGTACGACCTGTGAGACTGTACTACTGTACAACCTGTTAAACTGTGAGACTGTACTACTGTACGACCTGTTAAACTGTACTACTGTACTACTGTACGACCTGTGAGACTGTACAACTGTACTAATGTACGACCTGTTAAACTGTACTACTGTACGACCTGTGAGACTGTACTACTGTACTACTGTACGACCTGTTAAACTGTACTACTGTACGACCTGTGAGACTGTACTACTGTACTACCTGTGAGACTGTACTACTGTACGACCTGTTAAACTGTGAGACTGTACTACTGTACGACCTGTGAGACTGTACTACTGTACGACCTGTGAGACTGTACTACTGTACGACCTGTGAGACTGTACTACTGTACGACCTGTGATACTGTACTACTGTACGACATGTGAGACTGTGATACTGTACTACTGTACTACTGTACGACCTGTGAGACTGTACTACTGTACTACTGTACGACCTGTGAGACTGTGAGACTGTACTACTGTACGACCTGTTAAACTGTACTACTGTACGACCTGTGAGACTGTACTACTGTACTACCTGTGAGACTGTACTACTGTACGACCTGTTAAACTGTGAGACTGTACTACTGTACGACCTGTGAGACTGTACTACTGTACGACCTGTGAGACTGTACTACTGTACAACCTGTTAAACTGTGAGAATGTACTACTGTACGACCTGTTAAACTGTACTACTGTACTACTGTACGACCTGTGAGACTGTACAACTGTACTACTGTACGACCTGTTAAACTGTACTACTGTACGACCTGTGAGACTGTACTACTGTACTACTGTACGACCTGTTAAACTGTACTACTGTACGACCTGTGAGACTGTACTACTGTACTACCTGTGAGACTGTACTACTGTACGACCTGTTAAACTGTGAGACTGTACTACTGTACGACCTGTGAGACTGTACTACTGTACGACCTGTGAGACTGTACTACTGTACGACCTGTGAGACTGTACTACTGTACGACCTGTGATACTGTACTACTGTACGACATGTGAGACTGTGATACTGTACTACTGTACTACTGTACGACCTGTGAGACTGTACTACTGTACTACTGTACGACCTGTGAGACTGTGAGACTGTACTACTGTACGACCTGTGAGACTGTGATACTGTACTACTGTATGACCTGTGAGACTGTACTACTGTACAACCTGTTAAACTGTGAGACTGTACTACTGTACGACCTGTTAAACTGTACTACTGTACTACTGTACGACCTGTGAGACTGTACAACTGTACTACTGTACGACCTGTTAACTGTACTACTGTACGACCTGTGAGACTGTACTACTGTACTACTGTACGACCTGTTAAACTGTACTACTGTACGACCTGTGAGACTGTACTACTGTACTACCTGTGAGACTGTACTACTGTACGACCTGTTAAACTGTGAGACTGTACTACTGTACGACCTGTGAGACTGTACTACTGTACGACCTGTGAGACTGTACTACTGTACAACCTGTTAAACTGTGAGACTGTACTACTGTACGACCTGTTAAACTGTACTACTGTACTACTGTACGACCTGTGAGACTGTACAACTGTACTAATGTACGACCTGTTAAACTGTACTACTGTACGAC